>NW_027185324.1:0-52739 GCF_022577435.1 Embiotoca jacksoni
AAATAAATACATCCTTTAATGCTCCATTAGAATTCGCTCGGAAGCCCCCGCGATCACTTTCGCCCGCGCCCATCAAAGATCTGATAACACTCACAAGTTCTTTTTTTTTTTTTTTTAAATCTCTTTCTTTATTGCTTATGTAAATCTCAAGAGAATAAATGAATGTTCCCGAGTCTCACCGTGGCAGGTATCGGGATGCTGATGGTAGCCGTCCTCCACGTCCTGCTCGAAACCGCCTCTGAAGACAAAAGAAACAAAGACCCGCACGCGCACACGCACACACACACACACACACACACACACACACACACACAGCGACAAAGACAAAGAGGCCCGTCAGTAAATCCGCATTAATCCATTTTCAATCACGTCCATTTCAATTATTTTTTGGGGTTTTTTTTTGCTCGTGAAGAACTGCTCGAAGACCGCGGAGGCGAGTGGACCGGGAACAAAAAAAAAAAAATAGTGTTGCGGGAGACGAGCCGTGGCCGGACCTGAAGAAGAAAAAACAACAACAACAACAACAAAAAAAAAACAATCCTGCAAGGTTGTGTACCATCAATTCTGCGGCGTCCAGCAGATTTCTAGGAGTTCATTTGAGATGAAAAGTTGTAATTTACTTTTCTGGCAAGTGTCCTCGCGTTCCCTCGACCGGACCCCCCCCCCCCCCCCCCCCCCCCCCCCACCACCCTCTACGGGCTTCATCTCCCTCGCCTCAACGGAGCGCTTCCCTCCGTCGTGTTTCAGCGGACCGAAGGCCGCCCCGCCGCTAGCTGAAATCGGTACCCGCGGTTCGGCCCGGTCCGCGACGAGCGCCTCGACGCGCATGACCGCGGGATGTCGGCGACAAATAAAAAAGTCTCGGAGGGGGAAGCGTGTTATTTACTCTTTTATTCTGCTCTCGAACCGCTCCGATGCCTCTGACCGCGGGGAATATTTCTGACCGAACCGCTTCAAAACCGACGCGATCCGACAGCTATCGATTTCCCGCCGCTCCGATTGGAAGCGCGCCCTCGATTCGGTACGTCGTTCCCGCTCGTGCGGACGAGTCGCCGCCGTCGTCGCCCGCCGCCCCGGAGAAATCAACCGCTCCGAGCCGAGGCGGGCGGCGGAGCGGGAAAATCCACCTTCTCGCCCGAGCCGCGCTTTCCGCATCGACGCCCCCCCCTCCCCCCTCGCGTTGCAATGAACCGAACGAAACCAGACACGGCCCGGTCGTATACGGCGCGGAGCCGGAGCGTAACGGTATACCCGGAGAGAGACAAAAAAAACAAAAAAAAACACTTTGTACCGGCGCGCTCGCGCCTACTCTGTAACAAACCAATTAGTTCCCCGACACATCCTAAACACCACATACGTCTGGCACGGTTTCTTTTTCTTTTTTTTATGCAGACTTCAGCATCCGTCTATAATTAGCAAGCAAAAACTTCCGGCGCACACACACACACACACACACACACACACACACACACACACACACACACACACACACACACACACACACACACACACACACACCCAGTGCACTAAATCATATCCTCTGGTACACACAAAAAAAAAACCAAAAAAAAAAAAACCTCTCCATGTCTTATAGTGAGATCTTATGTTTCCTGAGAGGGGGGAGGGAGAGGGGGAGGGAGGGGAGGGGAGGGGGGGGGGGAGTCAGCGCAAGAAGAGGTGATTATCAAATCAAAGAAAGCCGGGCTGATGCTCAGTGCTGTGCGGAGAATAGAGGAAGGAGCTTGTGAGACCAAAAAAAAAAAAAAAAAAGAAAGAAAAATATATCTTTAGAGGATGTATTTTTACAGCTTGACAGCAGTTTGGCGCGCTCGACGCTAAACCGTAAAGACGCCATATATGGTCTGATAACATCTACGGCTTGAAGTGTGTGTGTGTGTGTGTGTTTTTTTTTTCTTTCACGCGAATCACAGCGAGAAGTTTTGTTTTCTAAATTTATATTTGGATGGCTTAAAGCGTTCCCGACCCCGTTTGGCTCCGTGACCTCCGAACCAAAAGCCAGAGCGAGTTGAAATCCTCAATACAAAGATAATTGAATTAACACAAGCAGCTTATCGTGGACCCTCGGTTACGTTTTACAGTAAAGCGCCCTCTGGTGGTCGCGGACATAACGACAGTCTAGTGTCCTGGAGAAGTGGCGCAGTTGCAGATGACAGTTTACATAATGTACGTTTTTTTTTTAAATTTTAAATTTTTTTTTCCCTACAACAGCAGATTCAACACGACGGCAGAATTTGGGGGACCATTAAAAAAAAAAAAAAAAAAAAAAAAAGTGCATTTAATGTTGCCATGACGACAACGGTTGCATCATCTCAGGGAAGTAGTTCACTTCAACGCACGACGTGGTTCAAGCGATCATTTCAATCCCTTGACCCTTCGCCACGGTAGTAAATATAGAAAACACTCCCAGAGGGTCGTGTTTCGGGGGTAAAAGACGAAACGAGCCTTTCGACCGGGCGATCGGTCGGAAAACCGACACGCGCCAGTTGCGAGCGTCAAACTCGGGGGAGGGAAACTTCAGCTTTTCCGGCCGATGGCTGCGAGTGTCCCAACTCATTTTGCACAGCGAAGGTCAAACATCCAAGTGGAGTAACAACGAGCGAGCGGAGAGGGACTTTGTGGAGCTCGCGCCGCGCATTCAGGTAAACAAGGCTCGTAAACAGAGTTGTGTTGACCAGTCGGCCGGCGGGTCACCTTCGTGTTTCACGCCAGACTTGTGGGCACTCTTCACTGTAATTGACCTTCTCTGGTGTTCATGCGCATGAATAAACAGAAGAAAAAAAAAAATCATTTTTGTTCTGCTCGACTTTCCGAAGGAAAACAACTGGCTGCTTTTACCCAGAATCCTCTTCTGTCCTCTTGTGTCCTGCAGCTAACCCGTTGTACTAGTTAACGGTTGCTCCAACGCTGCCCATCTCTGGATTAAATAATCGTGTCCTCACTTGGCCAAGTAAAAGAAGCCAAAACGCAGCCTTTCCTCCTGATGTGGGACTTTTTTTTTTTCTCGGTGCGTGATCCTTATTGTATTCCGGAGATATGATATCAAAGATCTTCAGAGGTACGATATTGATTTCATTTAGCAGATGAGAGGAAAAGCTGGCCGGCCTTCCATTTTAATCAATGCGGTTTTTTTAGCAACATGCCAGAGAGATGCATTTACATTAAGTGAGTATCTGCCACAAGAAATTCACACCTCCAGATAAGACATGAAATAACCATTACAAATAATCGGTACGTGCGCCGCCAGCGCGGGCAACGTGAAGAACTGCGGGAATTCAATCTAAAGAAACAACAAACAAAACAAACAAAAAAATCTCATCTGGACGAGGACCACAACATGATAATCATAAACAATAACAATATGAGTAATTTTGATATCAACTGAGATACAAAGTGCTTTGGAAAATGTTAAAACCTATACATGACCTCCACAGTGCAGCTGTTAATTTCCTAAAGCGGGGGGGGGGGGGGAGAGGATAAGGGGGGGGGGGGATACTCATAATGATTGCAGAGCGGGGTTGTAATTATGATCTGGCATCACGACTCATCAGAGAGTGTTGACGGAGTCGGGTTCAAGCCCTGGCAGTCATGAAATCGTGGATATGTCCCTGTCCTGTGATGAGCCTCAAATCGTGCTAAAATAGCAACTTCGCTAATACGCAGGGGCTGTATTAAAAATGTAATCAATGCAGTCTCATTTTTTTTAAATGAAATGATTGTGCCGCATTGTCGTTAAGCTGCAAAAAAACCCCCAAAAAACAAGCGCTCCTACTGGTAACCGGCGTTTTAGAATATGATGCAGAGCAACAAGAAAGAAAAAAAAAAACAGCAGCGAGGAAAATAAAGTCAGTTTTAAAGCGAACGAGTGAGAGACGGGCAGCGAAAAGAAAACACAGGAAAATATCCGTTAGTAGATTTTGTTGAACAAAAAAAAAAAGCCTAATTGCTAAAAAAAAAAGCCTGAACATAGAAAACGCGCACTGGAGCGCCGGGGCGAATTAATCCACGGCTGAAAATAGCCCCCCCCCCCCCCCCCCCCAGAAAATGGGACTTTTTGCTCCAGTTTGAGAGAGTGATTGATCAATTTGGGGGGGGGGGGGGGGGTCAATTTGTGAGAAACGACGACTGACATCATCAGGAACCAATGAGATCCAAAGAGTCCGCTGGAGGATGTTAAGAAGGCGGCGAGACCGCTCGTAAATGATGGCCGACTAATGAAAAAACAAAACAAAACAAAAAATAAAACACAAATCTCAGCAGCACTTTTCAAACACACACACCCCCCCCCCCCCCCCCCCCCCCCCCCCCCGGCAGGATCTTCGTCCCGCCTCTGACTTTTGCCTGCCTTCTTGCTTTTTTTTTTTTTTTTTTTGGGGCATTGTGCTCTGGCGACAGTTTGATTGCGTCAAATGCATTATGGATGACACAACGAACTAAAAAAAAAACCACACCAGAAGTCGGCCCCGTCCGGCCCCGCAAGAATCTTTCAAACGGGCGAGAGACCGAGAGAGACAGAAAGAGGGCTGTCAATCCTCCCCCTGCGCCTCCCCCACCCCCCCCCCCCCCCCCCCCTCGCCACCCCCACAAATCAGTCATTAAAATTTATGCCACCTCTGGATGAGAAAGGACTGAAGGGGGAGGTCGGGGGGGGGGGGGGGGGGAGGGGGGAGGGGAGAGAGGAAAGAAAGAAAGAGCGACTGATAGTCAGATGAAAAGAGGGATGCGAGAGAGGAGGACAGCCGAGAAAAAAAAAAAAAAAAAAAAAAAAGAGACAGACAGAAGAAGAAGAGAGGAAGTCCCAGGAGGTGGACGACTTTTTTTTTGGAAGCTGCTCAGGCTCGTTTTCGTCCGCTGCCGCCGCCCGCCGCCCGCCTGACTTAACGTCACTCCATCCTCCTCTCTTCCCCTTCATGCTCTCTTTTTCACCGGCTACTCACTCACCTCCTCTTTCAATGATAGGCACATCTTTTAAAGGATATCACTTTAATGCGGCGGGGGCGAGAATCCGATGTTACTTCAGAGTCGCACAACAGACAGCCGGAGCAGCCTGTGCTTCAATACAAAGACCGAGATGAAAAACAGATGTGCCACACTGATAAAATTCACTCCCCGTCCTCCCACTTTTCCCCCTTTGTTTCTATTTTTTTTTTTTTGTGTGTGTCTTCCTTTCCCTCCTTTTAAATCTGACCTTATTTTAACATGTTTTTCTTGCTGCTTAGCTTTGTCTCTCCTCCCAGTTTGAAATATTTTTTTTCCTCTCCTGCTGTTTTCTTCGTTTCTTTTTTTTTTTTTTGGTCTCTCTTGTAAAGAGGGGAGGAGGGAGAGGAGGGAGGAGGGGGTTTGCTTCGTTTTGGACGGGATGTTTTTTGGGCTGATCTCTCTCCCAGGTTCCCGGTCCACTGGTTTTTCCAGTGCGGCTCCCGTCCCGCGCGCTGAACACGACGACTCATAAATCAAAACCTCGGCGAGTAACCGGCGCGCCTTCGCCAGCGGTGAAGCCCACATCGGCACTTCCTCTCTCTTCCTCGTCTCGCTGCAACTGCGAGGAGTCTCCGGTGACAGGAACGAACTCTTAAACTCAACCGCATCCCCCCCAAACCCCCCCCCCCCCCAAAAAAGCCTTCATCTAAATGTCAACCATAACACCCCCCCCCCCCCAAAAAAAACTCAATTTGAATCCTAAAACTACAAACTTAAAAAAAACTAAACATAAAAAATGTTTCCGTCTTGCTTGGCAACTTTGATGCCTCATGACACCCGCGTCGTTAATAAACCAAAAATATTTCTTCAATCAGAAATCTCATTACTGTTACTTCCTTGAAAGCAGCGTGTCTCCTAAATGATAATCACAGTGTGAACTAGGAGGCAGAAATAAAAAATTAAATAAAAGAAGCTCCAAACCGGAGAACTTTCCCAGATTTCCGAACAACGGCGCCTCTCATCCGGCTTCTTTTCAACTCGTAAACCCCTCAGTTCATGATAATCTGTCTCGACGGGACATAGATTATCAGATTAAACATCTCACTCTCCGGAAGCATTAAGTATCTCAGTAGGACTCAAAGTCGGTAACCGCAGTGTCAAAAAAACAAACACAACTGGTGGTTTTGTTTTGTTTGTTTGGGTCGGGTGAAGTGACTTCTCGGGAGTTTCCGGGCTACACGCTAAAATACACACAGGCCTGTCAATCAAACAGAAACGTCCCCCCCAAACATACTGCTAGTTGAGTTAATATCTAATAATCATGGGAAGGAGTGACTTTAGCAAATAACATAATAAGAAAATTATCAACTTAAGTATTTTTTAGATAGAAGTTGAATGGGTGTCTGTGGAGCTGGAGGCTTTGTGGAGAAAACCTCTAGTGGCCCTCGGTGGTATTGCACGTTAAAGCGCCTCCACATTTTCATATACTGTCTGTGGTCACAGCACTTGTTGTTGCTAACATACACACGGGGTTTCCCCGATCTTCACCTTCCCTGAGCTATCCTGTCGCCAAGGTTACACACACTTCTGCATTGGCCTCATTTTTCAGATCCGGAAGCTACGTCCACATTTATAAATTTCATAAAAAGGTTGGGTACCAATATCTTGACTTTTTAATTCCATTAAGAAAAATACCACTTAAAAAAAAAAAAAAAAAAGACAACTACATGACCTCAGTTTAGAGGTGGTGAGTGTAACCCGGGTGGTTTTCTGTAGTTACAATTAACAAACATCCCCTAAATGCCTCACATATAAGCGATACGCTACGATCTACCGACGTTCCCTAAACGCCTCACATGCTATCAGTGGACTAGAGTTACCTAGCTGCACACAGGCACGACTCAACAAAGCGTTCAAATCTAAGATTTACTCAATTAAGTTTAAAACAGAATGCCGTTATGTGAGCGGGCCACTCAACTAGAGCCCACGCATGGCAACAGAGGCTAGTGTGGACGTATCCGAGGTATTAAGGGTATCGAAGTTCGGTATCCAGCTCTACAAACATCCGCTGGCGAAAAATATTTTTCCGAATATATGTTCCTTTAAAAAGGTAAAAACCTAAAAACGCCACAAAAAAAACCAAAAACGGTCAAACAACTGAAAACAAAACCAAAATAACGATTTAAGTACGAGAACCCAAAACATCAGCCTCTCTCGAATACGCAAACTATAAGTGAGCCCGAGGAAACATGCATGAAATAAAAAAAAAAAAAATCCCATTAGCACTTTGTCCGTGCGAGGGCAGAGAAACTAATATGTGTGTGTGGCCATGCAGAAGATATGCTATAATTCCAGGTCTGCACATTTTCAGCTGTCAAAAATAATCTATTGGGAGCCAGTCGACGGTGGCCTCTCTTTCTGTTTCTGTGTGTGTGTGTGTGTGTGTGTGTGTGTGTGTGTGTGTGTGTGTGTGTGTGTGTGTGTGTGTGTGTGTGTGTGTGTGACAGCGGTAAATGCAGTGTGATGTCAGTCTACAGCAAACTCCACACATAACAGTTTACAACCGATGTACATAGAGGTAAGAGGGGGGGGAGAGGGGGGGAGGGGGAGGAGGAGAGGAGGGGGTAAACAGGCCGCGAGGTGATTTAGCAGCAGGTTGTACATCAAGCGCACAGGGACACGCCGAGTCCTTGACTGTCAGGAGAAGAAAATAGTACTTGTAACTGCCCTTCCTCTTCCTCCTCTTCCTCCTCCCTCCCTTTACCGCATCCATCTATCCGTCTTGCCCATTCATCCGCCCATCTGTCCGTCCAAAACCGGCCCATCCATCTTTTCTCCCCCAGTTTGTGCGCTACGCCGCCGCGTGATTGAAACACACAAAACATCGCTTTTGATTTTTTTTTTTTTTTTTTTTATTTATAAATTTTTTTATGACGCTTGGCTTCAAGAGACGGAGCGAGTGAAGTGGATGAAGAAAACAGAGGCAATCAAAGACCTGTTGCTTCAGGCTGAAATGACATTTTTCGTTCTTCCAACGTCGGGTGGAGCGGTGGACGTGAACCACAGGTCTTGTGTGATTGTCCTTTAAGAAAACCGAGATTATCAATTTCAATTTTACAGCTCCCTCTTCCTGTGCGTGAACTACAATGATGCCGTTTCTGCTGATACACAGACGGAGATATCGAAGGCAAATGAACACCAGCTGAATTTCCATTCTTTCCTTTTCTGTTAAGAAAAAGTGACAAAATTCCTAAAGCGGTACTTTTATTACTCGCAATGTTAACGTTTCGTACGGTCACGAATACATATATTTAGAAAAAAAAACACTCGTACCGTCCTATTATTGACTGATGATGCAACACAGAACGAGCTCCAGTTCGACCGCGGCTCGCTGAACAAGCAACCAAACAAAACATCTGACGGGAAAAACCGCACTGAAAACACTAGTTTACCGGCTACAGATACAGAATTAGAAAGTTGACTACAGTACATTAAACTAGGACTGAAAATAACTATTAATTTCCTTATTGTAGCTATCGTCTATTTATTATCCTTTTGATTAATCGATGAGTTTGTTTCGTCTTTAAAATGCCAGAGACGGTTGAACAAGATGTTTAGTTTATTATCATGAAAGGCGGAAGGAACGAGGAAATATTGACATCCGAGAGGCTGGAATCAGAGAATCTAAGCGGTCTTTCATTAAAAAAAATAAATGACTCGAGACGATGAAGTGATTATGAAAATAGTGGCTGATTAAGTTTCTGTTGATCATTTAATTGACTAATTGTTGCAGCGCTACATTAAACAGCATAAAAACCTGCTTCAAAATGTAAAAAAAACAACAACTGTCCGTTCAGATGCTCAGTTGTACGTTCCTTAATCTTCAACATCGATGTTGACGCTTTCCTCACGTCCTACTCTTCAAATACCTTTCGTCATAAACTTAAAAAAAATAAGTGTCGATGTGACGTTTCGCAGCTAAAAGGACGATTTCTGTGATTTCAGTCGGACTTTGACTCACAAACAAAAGGAAATGTCTTACCGCGCGCTCCCCCCTCCGCCTCCTCCGCCCTCCCTCTTCACTCCACCCTCCAAATTACACGGGTGTTAACAGGCGTCGACCCACTCGTGTACAAAAACCCGTTTTGGGTCTCAGGTCCGACGGGCGAAACGTTTCGGCGAAAAAAAAAAAAAAGCGCTGACCAGACATTCAGCACGCCGACGTCGGCCCACCGGTCTCGGTCTAGATTAGCTATTGATTACGGCGAGTCGGGTTGATCCGAGCGCTGCTGAGCAACTCACCGGAGGAGCGCGGGGAAGATATGAAAATTATTGCTTTGGCTGCACGTTATTGAACGAGTTACCAAATCTGTCCTCTGTGACGGTGAGTTACAGAACTAATCTAATGGCAGGCCGCCCGCGAGCCTTCAACACCGACCAAACTTGATCTCACTAATTAGTCCGTCTTTCGTCCGGAGAAGAATTACCGGCTGAAACCTCCTGCCAAGAGTGTTTGATTAGAAAGCAAATGGGCGCGCTTCGGCTCCTCGGTGGTTCGTTATTGTAACGGTGAATCACAGCGGTGCTGAAAATTACTGCTGCGGTACATTTGGGGGGTGGGAGGGGGGGTGGGGGGCATTGAGGTATTTTTAATCTTCCGGTGGTAAAACTCTCAAAAGAAAAACACTTTCTGTGATGGTCACTGATCGAGACTGTCCTACAAAAGAATAAAAAAAAAAAGAAAAAAAGAAAGACCTCACAGGTCTTTTGCGCAAGCTTATTGCAAACCGCAGTTTTTGATTTTAAAGTTAAGCGACCTCTAGTGGTTGAGTGAAATACAGCAATCTGGTGTCTTTGCAAGTTTTTACCTCGTAAGGAGGAGGCGGTGTCGGTTGGATGACCGACGCGACGGCAGACTCGGGTGCGGGAGGACGCTCGGGGAGATTTTTTTTTTTTTGCTTTTAAATCACACTTACTGTTACCATGACAACACAGGTTGCATGACTTTGAGGAAGTAGTAACTTTAAGGCACCAGTCTGTTCCAAGTCATCTTTTAAACCCAAACAGTGTCTTTCCCCAAATCAGGTGGTTTTTTTTGTGTCTAAACTTAACCACGGGGGGGGGGGGGGGATTGTGGAAACACTCCTGAGGGTCGGAACAAAATACCATTATGGTCAAACATTATGGGATGGAAGGACTTGTAGGACTGACGGAGGGTGCAGCAAGAAGAGCAAAAAGTCCCCACAGATTTCAGAACAATGTGGCTCTGCTGACGGTGACAAAAGTGTTGACAGACCCTTGATTCATCAAGACCAAGTCCTTCCCGGATGATCAATCCCATTACAGACAGTATACGTTCTCCATTAACAGTTTATTCGTTCTTAAAAATCATCTAAGTCAAAGTAACATCCGAAAATCGCTGACACTGACATTTTTACGTCTCTCTTACGATTTAAAATAGAGTTGCTGGAGTTCGAATTTACAGCTGCACAAAATTAGTGTACGTGTTCACTTTCCACCCAGAGGGGGGGGAGGGGGGGAGAGAAGAAATCAAAGTTAGATTTAATAAACCATAAACTTTAAATCACGTACATAAACTTCACCGTCTTTAATTTAACATTTTGGTTTATGGCTGCCATTGTTCTCATCTATGTTAATCACCTTCACATAATTTGACTCGACAAAATTCCCTCACATAAGACTCACCTCTGACCTCACATGATGCAAACACCACAACTTTTGGACCCGGCGACTCAAGCGAAGTGGAAATAACGACTCCCTGGATCTATCTGAAACCTCGAACCCACCGGGCGCGTGCCGCTGCCGCCGCTCTAAACGCTCCACGGAGCACTTCTAGTTTAGAAAGACGGCGCCGGAGGAACGGCGGCCGCGTAAACGCCGACGGCTCGAGAATGTATAGAGATGTTTGTAGCTGAACAGCCACACTATGCGGACTGTGATTCATTTTTTTTTTTTTTCTTTTTCTCCAAAGACTTTCTTCTCATAACACTAAAAGCTCGAGTCGGGGCATTAAATATAAGCAGATATATCATAATAATACATCAGTACCGCAGTGCACCATAATGGAGCATGACAGGCAATTTTCAAGAATGCACCACAAACAGCTGAGAGTGATTTCAGTGTCAAACATTCACTTGATGGTCGTAACGGTGGCTGCAGTGACATGTGTGAGCTCTCCCCTCTCATGAGTTCAAACTGGGTGTTATTTCTGACTCTTTGTGTGTGTGTGTGTGTGTGTGTGTGTGTGTGTGTGTGTGTGTGTGTGTGTGTGTGTGTGTGTGTGTGTGTGTGTGTGTGTGTGTGCGCGCGCGTGTGCGTGACTCACTTGAAACCAGGTGAGACGGTGGCGCAGCTGCCGGACTTGAGCCAAATGCAGTAAGGGTCCCGAGAAGACAGACAGCTCCTGAGTAACAAGACAGGTACAAAAATAATGTAATAAAAATGCTGCTCTTTGAAACAACTTTTTCTTGAGAGTTGATCTTTTAACCCTTTTTTTTCAGCAGCTAAAACCTGAACTCTAGTTGGAGGTAAAACATGAATCCCACGAGGAGTAAAATTCAACTTTTACCTCGAGTTGTTCCAATGTGAACTATTTTTTTTTTTTTTTTTTTTTTTTTTTAACAGTCAACAACTTGAAAGGATGATTTATTTGACACTAGTGGAGTTCAAATTTCATCACACTATTAAGGTTTTAGATAACTACAAAATAACACATTTGTCATAAATCTATATTTCAGAAATAAATGCAGTGTGAGCTAGAATCGATGCTGCATGAATACTTCACTTGCAAGTTACAAACTCACCAACGAATGAGCGCGACTGTGGTCGATGTATATATATCACATTTCTACCTTGCACATTTATGGTTTCGAATCGTAGCCCCATTTTATGCGTCATTATGTCTTCACTAAAATGTTCCGAAAGAGCATGCTTTAACAACAGTAAATCTAATTTCTGGTTGCTTTATTCTCAAAACGTTACGAAGAAACAGCGAGGGCATGCTGGGAAATGCTAATACGGCAAAAAAGCTGCACAATAATCACCAGAATCGTGCTCAGCCGACGCCCGGCCGAGTAATAAAACATAACTCTGCCGCCAACCCACCGGCTTGCATCACTTTCCTCAACTCTGACTTCACACAGAATAAAGAAACAAGGTCCACGAGAAGCCTGATGTGACTGAAAATTTCATGTCTAATTAGGCAAAGACAGAGAAGTCCAATGAACGTTTAATTCGACGTGAAATCGGCGCATTTTCATTTTGTGTGGTGAAAACAGTTATCAAGCAGCACTAATTGCCAAAACATAGGCGGCGTTACGGAAACTGCGGCTTAAATCTTGAAATCTAAACTCCTTCTATTCATGCAAATCTCATTTTTATGCAAATGGGCGTCTTTGTTTATCAGATCTGCTGACATACAGAGATGTGTGATGTTTACCTTTCAGCGGCCGCATAATCACACACACATTTTGCAATATGCACATCGTCGTTTCTGCGGCGCCTCTATGAATAAAATATGTAATTAGCTGTGTTTACTAATATTCAGTCACAAAAAATGGAGTGTCAGGCAACCCACCATTATTGCATTCTCCATAATAGAGATGAAAGTAGTTCATCATACAAATAGAAGCTGGCTCACGATCAGATTAGGTTTTGATTAGATTTTGGACTGTGGCTTTGCTTTTGTTTTGCTACACAAGTGAGAGGATTAAAAAAAAAAAAAACCTTCTGCATCGCTTACAGGCTTTAAATTTCCAATCCACATCAGCTTTGACTGTTCAAATTAAAAGCATTATTCAGAAAGTTTAACTTGATTCTGCCGCTCGAGTCCTAAATCCACTCCTCAGATCTTTACACTGGCTTCCTGTCCGTCAATGAAATGAATTCAAAATACTGCTCTTAGTTTATAAAGCACTGAATGGCTGAGGTTTAAACTACATTTGTGATCTGCTGCCACATTATGAAACATCCGGATCCCTCCGGTCATCGAGGACACGTCTGCTTTCTGTCCTCGCAGTCACGGAGACGTTTTTTAAATTTTTTTTATGCTCCACAAAACCTCTGGAGAACTGCAGGTCTGCCGCAACTCTTACATCTTTTAAATCGAGGCTGAAGACTCTTCTGTTGACACTGGCCTTTTATTAAATCACATAACTACTCATTTCTTACACGGAACTGCAATTTTTACTCCTTATATTTCTTTTTTTTTTTTTTTTGGTATTTAACGCTTATTTTTTTTAATCTTTTGTTGCTTTCACAATTTGTCTTGATTCCTTCTGTTTTATGAAAAGCACTTTGAATTGCCACGTTGTTTGACTGCTATACAAAAAATAAACTTGCCAAATGTTAGAGACATTTTTTGCATTTCTTAGTGTGTTTACATAAATAACCAGATTGTTGGAATTTTACCTGTTATTTCAACTGTTGTGATTTTAACTGTTATTTTAACTGTTATTTTAACTGTTACTTTAACTGTTGTTGTGATTTTAACTGTTATTTTAACTGTTGTTGTGATTTTAACTGTTACCTTAACGGTTGTTGTTTTTAACTGTTACTTTAACGGTTCTTGTGATTTTAAATGTTACTTTAACGTTTGTTGTTTTTAACTGTTACTTTAACGGTTCTTGTGATTTTAAATGTTACTTTAACGGTTGTTGTGATTTTAAATGTTACTTTAACGGTTGTTGTGATGAGCCACGAATGACCTTTTTTCTTGAGAGAAGAGCCGGTCTCATGTTTGGCAGTCAGCAGGCAGGTCCATCACCTGATCTTGCTGCTGTATGTCGGCTCTGTGATTCAGTAAATAACACGATGAGCCGACTTGGACCCGTTTACTTCCTCTGCTTTAAAGCAGTCAGCATGAACCACCATCAATAGTCATTAGTCACATTCCCTGCAGCATCAAATCTCATCTTAACTCTTATTTTTTAATCTGTTGTTGCTTTCACAATTTGTCTTGATTCCTTGTTTTGTGAAAAGCACTTTGAATTGCCATTTTGTTTGACTGTTATACAAAAAATACACTCGGCAAATGTTGAAGAGAGAAATAAATTTTGTGCATTTTTTGGTGTGTTTACATAAATAACCAGATTTTTGGAATTTTACCTGTTATTTCAACTGTTGTTGTGATTTTAAGTGTTACTTTAACTGTTGTTGTGATTTTGACTGTTATTGTGATTTTAACTGTTACTTTAACAGTTGTTGTGATTTTAACTGTTATTTTAACTGTTGTTGTGATTTTAACTGTTACCTTAACGGTTGTTGTTTTTAACTGTTACTTTAACGGTTCTTGTGATTTTAAATGTTACTTTAACGTTTGTTGTTTTTAACTGTTACTTTAACGGTTCTTGTGATTTTAAATGTTACTTTAACGGTTGTTGTGATTTTAAATGTTACTTTAACGGTTGTTGTGATGAGCCACGAATGACCTTTTTTCTTGAGAGAAGAGCCGGTCTCATGTTTGGCAGTCAGCAGGCAGGTCCATCACCTGATCTTGCTGCTGTATGTCGGCTCTGTGATTCAGTAAATAACACGATGAGCCGACTTGGACCCGTTTACTTCCTCTGCTTTAAAGCAGTCAGCATGAACCACCATCAATAGTCATTAGTCACATTCCCTGCAGCATCAAATCTCATCTTAACTCTTATTTTTTAATCTGTTGTTGCTTTCACAATTTGTCTTGATTCCTTGTTTTGTGAAAAGCACTTTGAATTGCCATTTTGTTTGACTGTTATACAAAAAATACACTCGGCAAATGTTGAAGAGAGAAATACATTTTGTGCATTTTTTGGTGTGTTTACATAAATAACCAGATTTTTGGAATTTTACCTGTTATTTCAACTGTTGTTGTGATTTTAAGTGTTACTTTAACTGTTGTTGTGATTTTGACTGTTATTGTGATTTTAACTGTTACTTTAACAGTTGTTGTGATTTTAACTGTTACTTTAACGGTTGTTGTGATTTTAAGTGTTACTTTAACTGTTATTGTGATTTTAACTGTTAATGATTTTAACTGTTACTTTAACAGTTGTTGTGATTTTAACTGTTACTTTAACTGTTATTGTGATTTTAACTGTTATTGTAATTTTAACTGTTACTTTAACGTTTGTTGTGATTTTAACTGTTACTTTAACGGTTGTTGTGATTTTAATTGTTACTTTAACTGTTATTGTGATTTTAACTGTTACTTTAACGGTTGTTGTGATTTTAAATGTTACTTTAACGGTTGTTGTGATTTTAAATGTTACTTTAACGGTTGTTGTGATGAGTCACGAATGACCTTTTTTCTTGAGAGAAGAGCCGGTCTCATGTTTGGCAGTCAGCAGGCAGGTCCATCACCTGATCTTGCTGCTGTATGTCGGCTCTGTGATTCAGTAAATAACACGATGAGCCGACTTGGACCCGTTTACTTCCTCTGCTTTAAAGCAGTCAACATGAACCACCATCAATAGTCATTAGTCACATTCCCTGCAGCATCAAATCCCAGCAGAATCACTACATTCACTACTTTTTTCTTCTAATTTAAAAGACCGTTTAAGTTGATTAAACTCTTCCACTGATCTGCTGTCAGTCCCTCCCTCCACTCTCCTGTCTGTGGATTGTAATCCTTCACTCAAAACAAAAAAAAGCAGAATCCCGTGGCTTTTATTCTAACGCTGTGCGAATGCAAAACAACCGTCGGAACCGGTAATCACCGAGCAGCACCAACATAAAGAGCGTAAATGCACGGTGGCAAAAGAATAACAACCGACAGCAATTCTGCGTGGCTTCCTTCTTCCTACCTACAGTCACTTTAGAGATGTTTTTTTTTAAGTCTCTCATGCTGGAAAAATTAAATAAAAACCTCCGTCGGAGTTCAAAATAAACAACAAAACAAAGCAACACCTTCAAGGCAGTCAAGGAACGAGTCTAACGACTTTTAAACAGGATCCTGTGACTTGTTTTAGATATCTAAATTTATTTACGACTGAAGTGAGCACACGCAGGTGTTTGCATCTTCATCCCCGGTCGGTAAAGATTTGTAGAGAAATCCCACCGAGAGCGAATCGCCGCGCGTCGCTCCAGAACAGAAGAAAAGTCGAGACGGGAACTCTTTTCCCCCTTCGACGCCCGCAGCTCGGCAACTCGCTATAAATTCATGTGTGTGTGAAAAGTATTACGCAAACTTATGTATTTATGCAACTATTCTTATCTGTTGTTTGTATGGAAACAAGACAAAATAAGCACCCGACCTGGGGATAAGAGTTTAAACTAACTTACAGCTTTCATTAAAAGTAACACCGAGCCTTACAAAAAAATAAAAAATAAAACACAAAATGAATCATTTCCTTTGAAAACACGTACAAGCTTTTCTGAGCTGACGCCATCGATCAGTCCCTCCAGGAAATCTTGTGAGCGGAATAATTAACGTAAATTCAAACAGTTTCCGCAATATTTGCACGAGCTGGCAATTTTTTTGCAAAATTCACGCAATGTTTCCACAAAAAAATGCCCGTAACGGCATCGTAATCCATCCAAATTAGGATTTAGAAACGAAACTCTCTTTAATAACAATAATAATAATAACTTGGAAAAAAAATGGCATTGTGAGGGGCATTGTGGGAAATGTGGTCTTATTATTGGAATGAGGAACACTGCGTGTTAAATGAGTTTTATACACACTTCAAGTTGTGCATTCACTATACGCTTAATTCATATTAATTAAACAGCATGTAATGCTCTTATTTTAGATTAAAGATTATAACTAAAACATCGGTGCAGTATGATTATTACCACAAGATGGGATTTCAGATGGGGTTTAGGTTTCCTCAACTTGAAATATTTTCTATCTTCTGCAATTTTACCGCAACAAATAATCACTTAAAACTCAGACAAAAAAAAAAAAAAAAAAAAAAAAAAAAAAAAAAATCGGATTTTTCATTGCAAATACATATATATATATATATATATATATATATATATATATATATAAAAAAACAAACTCTGTGAAATCCTGGAGGCACTGCTTAATGTCATTAGTCAGCGCTTTGTCGACCCGTCCGTCACCCTGACCTCCTCATGACCTTTGAGGATCTCCAACAAACAGCAGCCATCACGTCGTACGCCTCGTCTAATAAATGTACACGTACTGTCTGAAGGTTGCTTTGGGCACTTTAATCAACAAATGACACCGTTAATGCTGTTATTTTCCTTGGGAGGGCAGTCTCTGTAATAATGCAAAAGCCCTGCAGTTCATGCCGGCTTGGTGAAGCTCATGTATTTGGGTGTTGTTGTTTTTTTGTGTGTTTTTTTTAAACTGTCAAAAGGTGTTTATTCATCCCATTAGCAGATTTGTGTTTTCATAAAATATCCTGCGAGGTGTCTTTAGGCGCGTGCTGGTGAGGATGTTTCAGCGATGAGCGTGATTGGTAAACAAATATCTGTTTCGCCTAATTACATCATTTTCACGAGCACGACGCAGTGATTAGCAGGTTTCCGCCTGGTAATTGAGTTGCTGTAAAAGATGAAGAGAAAGCAGCATTAAAAACAAATCTACGTTTTACCGTCGCGGGGTATTAATAACTGCACATGCACGGAAAGTGCTTCAGAGTAAAAATGCAACCTTTCTTTTCATCAGTTTAGTACAAAAAAAAAAAGAAAAAAAAAGAAATACAGTTTTATAAAAAAATAATTCATTTTGTCGTTTCATCACAGACTGAGGACCTCTGGGCACCGAAAACCTCAAATGACTCCCAACCCCGTGTGCGACTGCCAATATGCGACACTGCATACTGCTGCTTTAATAAATTATTCATACAACGGCCACAAGGTGCTTGATGTACGCGCCTCTCTGCTCTCCATCGCAGACTTTCATCCGCATGTTACGCGACAGGAATCGACCTCGGCACTAAAGCGCGAGGAGGACGGAGGCCGAGTGGTGTCCGAGCTGTGGGTTTTTTTTGTTTCATACGAAGGTGAGCGCAGCGAGGTGTGTGTGTGTGTGTGTGTGCGTGTGTGTGTGTGTGTGTGTGTGTGTAAGAAACATGCATTAGCTGCTGAAGGGCCTCTGAGGCTCATAACTTTAAACTGACATGTTGCCAGAATCGAGGGAATAACACAATACTGACTTACTGTAAATGGTTTCTGCCAGAAAGACGCCGCCGGCGAGCAGATTTTAAAGTACTATAATATCTTATACGTTTCATTTGATTTCAAAAAGTGTATAAAATGTTGCTGATATGTCATATTAACAGTAATGGTTTCGGGTTCTGCCAATGTTTTTCCAGTCACTCAAATACAATTTAACATTAGCCGTAGTTTCTATCAGTAATCCTGACGTTTAAGTTAGTTTTAGGAAATCAACACAAGCGCGGAGGCGATCAGACGGACGACCAGTTCACAGCCCGACTTCCTGCTCCGACTTTTGACCGTCCTCCGCCGAATGCAAGTTGTGTGTGTTTCTTACTGCCGTTTTTAAGTGAGCCTCTATTTCAGTTTTACATCAAAGTGAAGTGCTTTGAAAACTGTCCTCCCAAGAAAGACGATAGCGTTTCCGCAAACGTCGACATCGACGCATGTTTAAGTGAAAAATCTTTCACAGAGATTTATGATTATTGTCCACGGGGGAGGAAACAACAAAGCTTGCTCCAGAAAACCTTACGCCTGCTTGTTGTCTCCCACCGGCGGTCATTGATACTTTCCTTTACCCATTAGCATTATCGTCGCTAACCTGAACCAAGGCGTATATAACCAAAGCGTCAACACAGTGGTATCAGATGTGTCGGGAGTTTTACGTTGGCGACTGTGGTTTCTCAAGGTTTTAGACTAATGAATGAGAACGTACGGCTGCCAGATTAGAAAATACTTTTATTTAACAGGGTTGTTTAACAAGGGGGATCTACAACTGGTAGCACACTAGCTATTTAGCTGGTTTGGGTGGAGCTCAGCTCATGTCAATAAATGTTACTAAACATTAGTAGCTCTGACATTTCTATTTTGTCAAAGTGGCTCTCAGAGTAAAACTAAAGGTTGGAGAATCCTGGTTTACGTTATCTGTTTCAAAACTGTGAATCTGCTTCTGTGTCTGGCGCCTTCGGATTTCAATATAGTTGGGATATCTTTTTTTTTTTTTTTTTTTTTTAGATTTGAACAATTAAGAAAGATAGTAAGTAAAATAGATAAAACTATGAAAATAAGATCCAGATTGTAAAAAAAAACAGAGTTATCCTTTGACATCTTATATATTCAACTGAATCAACAGTAATCTGTAGGTGACAGTAAACAACAATTACGTAACTATATTTATCTAAAAGCAGCGGCGAATAAGAGCCAGCTGACTCAGTTCATATTAAAAAAAAAACAAACAAAAAAAAAAAACATGTCTGATGGATCTGAGAATCCCTAGATCTGGAGATTTTAAGGGTTTGGGGCCTCCTCTGCCCTTTTATTGTATTTTCGTTATTAAAATTCCCATTTCATACAGTTCCTCTGCGCCGTTCAAAACAGAGCACTTTCTGAAACCTAATATTGGCAGCATGGCCTAGAGTAAAGAAAAAAAAAAAATGAAAAAAAATAAAAGGATAGTTCAGGCTACAGAGAGAAAGACAAGCCAAGAGTGAGAGAAAAGAGAGGGAGAGTGAGACGGAGTAAATCTCATCAGGAGGGAGACAGATTCATTGGTGTGGTAAAGGAGGATATGGCGGCTGAAACCTGACCTCCTAGCCAGTGCTGATGCAGCTTACGGGGCCCCCTAATCCCAGGATGAGGTGTGCTGTAGCTCTAGTCTCTAAAAAGGATCTGGGGATGTAGGCGGCCCGTGAGCTTAAGTAAGACTGGGCCCTATCCATTTTCTCCCCACTTCCCTTATTTTCCTTTCTCTCTCTCTCTCTCTCTCTCTCTTCCAGCTTCAGAAGAAAAACAAAACAACAACAGTGAGCCACCATTGTTGGCTCCCGGCCAATCAGCTGGATCCAATTTATGACTAAACGATGTTGAGAGCTTCTCCAGGCCTTAGCAATGAGGGGGTTAGGCATATGCATTCCCCGTGGGGAGCTGAGGAGAAAACCTTTCCTCCGGCTTGACAGGGTTGAGCAAAAACAGGAGGGGGTGGGGGGGGGGGGGGACAACGAGGGGCCGACATTCCTCACAGCCCCCCAAAAATAGACCCCGAAGCTGGAGAACGAGCACATTAGCCGAGGCTAAAACATTCGTCTGTCAAAACAAAAGGCTGCAGATAAAAGACAGACGCTTAAAGGCTCCGCAGTGCTCTGCCTATGAACTTGTTGTAAATAGCAAGGTTGTATTTTGGACTGAACTTTCAGGAGACGGTGACCCGTGGCAACTGTGTCGGTGAGGTGGTAAGGTGATGACCGCGGTAGGCGTACTTTCCACCCACCTGTTCATATGCACATTGGCAGTTTGTGCATACAAAACCTCTTCTACTTTCTGTCTGACATGGAAACAAACTTCAGGCCACAAAATAAACAAACAGCAGCAAATACATTTAATAAGGAACAACATTTAGGGCATATATTCCGACCCAGTATCGTAGCAAAACGTGAAATAGACACGCTTTAGGCTGGTTAGGCGTGAAAGTTACACATTTTGGAAAGTGTGAAACTTACATACACGCAGATGTTTATGCGACGTGGGATCATGTGACCGAGGTCCAGCAACAGAGGTTTGAGGTTGAGACCAAGTACAGAGGACATTTTTTTTTATGATATAAAATCACATTTTCCCCCCTAACCCCAACCACGTTCTTTCTCCTCCTGCTAAACGTTTAGTTTTTCTTTAAATCACGTGTCTCTAAGCATGCAGTGGGTTTCTTTTTTTTTTTTTTTAATCCACTGCAGGAAAACGTTTTAACTTTCACGCCTTGACGGCACGAGGCGTGGCTATCTCACGTTTTCCTGTGGTGGACCAGTGTGTCTATTTCCCTCTTTGCCGTGATGCGGGGTTGCGTGTTCTTGTATTTCAAATCTGAGTTTGCCCAGATAACATTTGCACAGCGGCGTTGCTCCTCATTGGAGCCGCGGGATCATTTAGACTCAAAAGCATGAAGGTCAGGCAGGTATCTGAAGACCATCAGCTTATGAAAAACATTCAACCTTTTGACCAAAGCATTTCCTTTTTGGAAGCTACACAACAACACCCCCCACCCCCACACCACCCGCTGCTTCATTTAATCTTGCACTCACTTAGCTGCCAACAGCACAAATACCTTCGGAGTGCTTTTTTTTTTTTTTGGGGTGCGGGAGAAATGGGGCAAACTAACTGCAGGAATCAGGCAGATAATAGCATAACGTCTGCTCTCAGGTAAAGGCTTTTGTCCGACACATTTTCTTAAATTGGTAGCAGCGAAAAGAAAATTGCCATTTTTCTTCACGGTACAAACGGAGGAAACTCAAGAACTCAGGCAGCGTCTCTGGACTGCAGAACAGTTTCTGTGCCTTTCTAAATTTCTATTTCTAGATTTAGATGGGATCTCGGCCACTTTTAAACTGAGTTTATTTTCTTAATTGACGTTCACGTACCTCGTTTCACATTCCTCAGAGAACATTGGTTATGGACATAACCTCCAATTATCCTGATAATTGCCCTTTTTAAGGGCATAATTATTTTCATTATCTATAAATCTATCTATCTATTAATTCTATAAACTGTTGGAAAATAGAGAAAACCTCCCAGCGAATGCTGTCAGGGTATTTAACAGCACTTGTTTTGTCTGAAAACAGGAGTTCAAAACCCAGACACATTTCATTTACAAAGACAGACAGCAGAAAAAAGTAGCTGATGTTTTGACATTTCCAGCTGCTGAATAACATAAATGATTGATTAGCAGTCGTTTTCAGACTAAAACCTGCAATGTCAGTGCACGTGCGCTCCCGGCAGGAGGGTGAAACTAGAAGAAAAGACGGGGTAAACAACCCCTCCCTGCGACGGTGGAGATAATTCGACTCACTTCTTGCAGCTGCTGTACTCGGAGCAGCGGCTGAGCGCCACGCGGATCACACAGCTGGAAAACGCCACGAACAACGCGTGATGATCCCGGTCCAACTCGAGCCCCAGCACCCTCCTGTCCTCGCCCCGCACGTTGCATCTAGGAACACAGAAAAGACACCGACCGCCGCGATGAGACATTTTCGAATCCGTTTCATTTTCTTCTTTAAATCAGCGGCCGGCGCTGACTGAAAATTATACCGAAAAGCCGACTGCGAATCCAACTCCGAGCAGATAGACTTTTTCAAGCTGTGCAGTCAGAAAAACAAAAGAAGAGGCAGGGGAAAAAAAACAACAAAAAAAACCCAATAGAAAAGCATCCCCTCCAGCTGTACAGGGTGATGCAAAGTGTTACAATAGACCAATGAGTGGGTGGGCAGGACAGATCAAGGCAGAACAGGGAGAGAGGAGGAGAGAAGGCAAGAGAGGGGAGAAGGAAAACTACAGAGGTACTAAAAGTCAAATATAAAGAAAGAAGAAGAAGAAAAAAAAAAAAAAGGAATGAAAAATGGGCGTGAATAAGCAAAAATGATAAAGAAAGGAAGACGGACAGAAAAGATCAAATCTGTAAATCACACGGAGGACGGATTGTCTGACTTGTTGGGGTTGTAGACGTCGATGTCCTCCAGGAGTTGGGTGTTGAAGGACGCGTTGGCTCCCTCGGTGCTCGCCAGGATCTTCAGCACGTGGCCGTTGTCCGAGCCCAGGAACACCACCGTGTAGTTCTTGTACGGCCCCGCCGAGGTATCCACGGCTATCTGGGTCAGCTTGAACCTAGAAAAAAAAAAAAAAAAAGAAAGAAACAAAGAGAGAGAAAAAAAACAAACAACTGTTATAAAAGCCAAGCAGTGATATACAGTATGGGAGTAAAAAAAAAAACAAAAAAGGCATCAACAAGGCACAATTATGTAACAATCCAGAGCGCCGATTGTCTTAACCGAAGCCGTCACGTCACTCGCCGGCGTAAATAAGAGGGCGTTAACAATACCGAACTGTTGCTGGTTAGCATCTCGGCATTGTTTGTTTTGTTTGGTAACAAATTGTTTTGATTTCCTGGCGATAAACAAAGCAAACGGTGGGCGAGTACTGAGCCCGTGGTACAAAAGCGTCGAGGCGTGCGCGAATCAGTCACTTCCATCTACCGAGCCGCCGCTCCACTTCCTCCGTCGCCCACACCCTTTTACCGCGGTGCCGCTCGTGGTCGGGAGGAAGTGGGCCACACTGAATACTTAACGGCTCCAAATCACCACGTACAGTATAATGCTAAGAGATTACTACGTGGAACAGACCGGTCGCGCACGTCACTTATCTTTCACTTTAATGGCATCATTAAATGAATCATTTCCAGACGGCAGCCAGTACATTGATATTATTGGCAAAGTAAATTGGTAAATACCTCCCGGGCCCGTTCGCTCTGGGACTGGTAACTTTCACGATCAATTTTCCGTCTCTTTAAGCTTCGATAGAGACGATTCGAAGCCTATTGTTCACTCGACCGCCGTCCCACAGTGCAACGCGAGGCCGGACTCACTGTCGCAGCCAAGCGTCACTCAACCGTGACGTCGCCCGTCGGTTCGTGAGCTGCCGGTCTGAGGCCTCGAGTTCGGTGTTTTGCCCGTCGCCATCTTAACGTTTCGTAGCCAGAGGAAGTGAACCGCAGTTGGACAAGCCGGTTGAGGAGCGAGCGGCGAATCTGACATGATCCGATCGCGGGGGGGACACTGTGCCCCGCCCGCCTGTAGGGAAAACCCGACCGCAACCGCAGGCCTGTCAATCAAACAGACACGCCCCCTCAAACGTAGCTCTCTTCGAGGCCTAATACCTAATTAGCGGTGGGAACATTTTCAGATGGACCACCGCAAAACGAATAAGACCTCGGCAAATGACATCACAACGACTGGTGGGAAAAATGCAGTTTAGAAGTTGAATGGGAGTCCGTGGAGCCGGAGGCTTTTTGAAGCCGACCCCTAGTGGCCCTCGGTGGTGTTGCACTTCGAAGCAACCTCCACGCTGGTTTCCCTTTTTCGGACCTGAAAGCCACATCGGCTTCCATATACAGTCTGTGGTCACAGCGCATGTTGTCGCTAACATACACACGGGGTTTCCCCGGTCTTCACCTCCCCCGGCGCTATCCTGTCGCCAAGGTTACACCCCCCCCACCCCGAGACGACTCAAGATGCGCACTCCTACAACCTTATACTATACGTGTTTATGCTTCTGTCGGGTTTAAAGGCACAGATAAAACTCAGAGGGACCCTATCTGGCCTATCTGAATCGGCCTGCTTTAAAACCTTCATCCTATTAATTCATCAACCCATTTATCCATCCACCCACGGCCGTTCAACCGGCCCCGTCCTTCTTGTTATTTAACACACTGCAGTCCTCTTTCCGAGTCCCAGTTTTCTAATTTCTGTTTGCATATATTTTTTTTTTTTCCCCAGCAAATCCAGTGAAGTGCTGCTTTATTTGGAGCATCGCGCTGCTTCATATTCATCCAGCTCCACGCGGTTCCACCTGGGAGCGGCCCAGTATCATCGCAGCCATCTACCGCTGGCTCCACTGGAGCAGTTGAGGATTAAAAACTGCGCTGAAGGGCACCTTGAGTCCAGTGGTTGTCGAGACACGAACGAGCTTCACCGATTCATTTTCTCTTTTTTTTTTTTTTTTACCCTCTCCGGATTTCGACAAAACTTCCTCTTATAATTTCCCCCCCCCCCGCATCGTATTCCTCCTAGATTCTTCGACAAAGGACACCGGGGGCAGCTCCCGTCGCCCTCGCACCTCCCTCGGTCCCTTCCCAGATGGTCCCACACAGGCTGTTGTGTTTACCCGCACGGACTTGACTGGCACGTCCGCCCAATGACTCGGCAGTGCCGTTTCTGGTTAGATCCCATTTATCTAGCGCCTCTCCGGGGGGACGGGAGGCAGATGTGATATTTTTTGGCGCCAGATGTGAAGCGGTGCATGATTCCCCCAGTGTGGAGCCACTGCAGAGGTCTGGCTGGCTGTCAGTCTGCCGCTGCTTCCGGAGGGCTCCTGTGTACTATTTGCCACCTTGTGTGCGTGTGTGTGACGTCTGAATCTGCGGCGTGTGTGTGTGTGTGTGTGTGTGTGTGTGTGTGTGTGTGTGTGTGTGTGTGTGTGTGTGTGTGTGTGTGTGTATCTGCTGCGTGGTACATCCATGTCTGAGGTTTACAGTAAAGCGCTACCGCCTGAAACGCTTTGCGACACTTATCGCCGAGTCGTCATTCTCTACCGCCGTCGTCCGATATCAGCGGATTCTCAAATGTCACAACACGAAACGCTCCCGTCCGGTCGGGTCGGGTCGGCGCTCGAGGAGGATTCCCGCCGCGTCTCCGATGCCGAATAATGACATCGACCGCGGGATGAATCCGATGGGTTTTAATGAGGGACGAGGTTGTGCGTTCCACCTGAGTTCTCCCATCGATACCGATCACAGTCAGGAGCGTGAAACCACCTCCGGTGCGCCGTGTTGCTACACAGACTAATAAATGCATACACTGATCGTTAAAGCCGTGTTTAATAACTGGCTCTGAAAAGCAACACGCCGATTAATGGTCCTGATTTTAATATGATTCGGTGAAAATGTTTCATGAAAAGAGGACACTGAGCGTTTGGTCAAAAGCTCCGGTGGAATTTTTTTCATGATATCTTGATTACACGGGTTACTAGTTTTACATCAGCAGCATTTGGGGAAAAACAGACTTTTAGTTATGAAATATCGTGAAATGTTGCAGTTTAAAACTCAAAAATAGATGTGTAATACGTTTTTCGGGGCTAAAATCATGGTTACATGTTTGATAAAATGATTATGCTATTTGATTTACTGCCATTTTTCAAAACATTTTCTGGTTCTCTAAAATGAGGATTTTCTTAATTTTTTTATTTGATGTCTTCGTAAACTCAATATTTTTTTTATGTTTTGGGCTTTTGGCCAGAAAAAAACCCCCAGAAATTTTCAATAATTTTTCTTCTACAAATAATAAAAAAAAAAATTGATAGACCAAATAATTTAGTGATTTAAAGAAACAATCATAAATTCACAGACCTGAAGGTGTTAGCGTGAATTCGCTCGTTTCCTTCTTTGACCTATAATCCCAAACTCAAACAGATAAAAATGTACAATTATATATAACAGAGAAAAGCTAGAAACAACAACGTTTGGTGTTTAAGCCGATAATCGACTTTCAAAATGGTCAATTTTCTGTTTGCCTCGGCGCCACTCGACGTGTAGGCGCGTCACTTTTTTAAAACGGGACACACTCAGCTCATTGACCTCAGTCAATGTGTGGATGCTGAAACTGTATTTTTTTTAAAACTTTTTTTCTGAGTACATACCAGCAAAGTAAAGGACAAAGTCAAGAGTTTCTGACCTCGCGCTCTTGTCAACACAGAAGTGATGCTGCGCAAAACAAAAATACACTCCCATTCGTTTTCGCGTTTTCTTTGCGTTCGTCGTCGCATTGAAAGGGAAACCCCTCTGACCTGCTGGTGGTGCGGGTGAAGTAGGGCCTGTCGTTGACCGAGGGCACCGACTCGTCCATGAGCGGATACGACTTGATGAACGTCAGCGTGTCGTCGGGGAACGTGGTGGACGACTTGTAGGCGGCCGCCGAGCCCTCGCCGGCGCAGCAGCCCGGCCTGTTCGACGACGGCGGGGAGAGAGAGAGAGAGAGAGAGAGAAAAAACAAGAAAAAAAAAAAAAAACGCCTGGACTGAAACCGGTTGCACGGGCACAGATGTAAAAACACTGGCAGCTGTTTGTACTCGGGGACGAGCAGGAGAGGTATGAGGTTAAAAAAAACAAAAAAACAGGTGTCTTGAGCGACTGCCTGGTTTTTTTTTTGTTTTTTTTTGCTGTTGTTCAGAGACGTCTCTTCAGAACAATAACAGCCGCAGCTGCAGAAAGTCTGCAGTCGGCGGCGGAGAAACACGCTCTTGGAAAGTGACGGTTTGCCGTTTACAGACGCGTCGCTCACCTCGGCTTCGGGACTTGCTCTTCCGGAACGGGCGTCCACGCCGACTCGCTGTTCCGCTGCTCTTTGAATTTGCCGCCGAAGGCCTTCTCGATGTCGTCCATGTAGAACGCGCAGACCGCCGAGCCGGTGATGCTGTCGGAGGGACGGAAGAACAGGAGGCGTTTACCGAAGGGCGAGAATCGGGTGCGGGGATCATACAAAAGTCGTCCGAGCCGGGCTCGACCTCTTGTCTTTTTTTATTAAAGGAGACTTCAGCGCAGTGACATGAAACAGTCCCTCCAGGATTTTGCTGATCTTTAAAAAATTTTTTTTTTTTAGTTTTAAGTGGGTTTTTTTTGTGTGAAAATTGCAGCAATTAAAACAAATTGCAAACGGAGGAACAAAAAACAAAACGTTGTGTTGTTCTGCCTTGTCTCGTCTACTTTGAATGTTCTCGGCACTTTTCAACTTTGCAGCGTGTCGATAGTGTTAGTTCAAAATGAAGAAACAAACGATGCAATTTTTTTTTTCTTTCCTAAATAGCAACTGAACACAACACGACATTTTAGTTCATGTCGTAAATGTTTATCAAAAGCGGTGTTTTAAATCCCCGCGTGATCCGCCGGCGGCCATCCAGGATTAACGTACTCTTGATTCTCATTTTAACATCTACGCCGACTGCCTCGCTGACTGTTTGCTTTGGTAGTCACGGGAGGCGGCGACAGCGACTTCGGTCTCCACCTTCGCCGGCCGCCAAAAAAGTGGATCAGGACCGTTTGAATTGCGAGCTTAGCTCAGCGAGGCTTCGGCAGATGAAGCGCAGGCAGCGAAGAGTGATAAAACGGAGGGACGGCGGATGAGCGGCGGGGAGGACCGCTAATTAACGCTTGTAAACCACGAGCTTACTGGCGATAGTAGTATTTGCACTTCTGCTGCCGTGGGGTGAAAGCTAGAGGACGGGACGACTGGATTTTGCTCTGAAAAAGGTTTAATGTTCCGCCACGGTTGACAGTGTGGAGCGGGATCAGGCTCAGGCTGATTGGTTCAATGGCCGTCTAAATATGTACTTCACCTTGGGTTTTTGTTATTTTTAAAGATCCCGTATTGTATAAATTCAAATTTTCATTTCTTTTTTTTTGATCATAAAGCAGGTCTGGGCGCTAAAGGAATACTCTTGAAGTGTCAAAATACTCAATCGACTGTGACGTCCGTACGTTTGTGATGTCACAAACTCGCGCTCCGCCGTTATTGTGGCTCTGAGCGCGGCCCCGCCGTCCGACCTTTTATGTCGGAGAAAACGCCGAGCGGATCGCTCCATCAGGGAGCTGGCAAGCTACAAGACCGGAAAAAAAAAAAACCCCACCCGTGGTCGGCTTGGGGCGTGGGGGGTGTCACTCAGAAACAATTCAGCCAATCAGAAGAGAGAGTCATTGATATCAATGCCGCCTCAAAGACACGGACACAAAACGGCCCGTTCTTGGTGGATTTTCAGAGACAAGCTTAAGAGCAAAGATGTCGAACTATATTGAGATATTTTAGTTTTTGGTACTTAAACCCACAAAAATATTTTCTTTATAGACTGCAAATAAAACACTAGAAAAGTGAACAATATAAGACCTTTAACACCAAGCGTTTTTTTTAAATTTATTTATCACATGCAAGTTGATGTGTTAATATTAAATCACAGGTCAGCTTTTCTTTGCAGGTGGAGACAAACTCATCTTGAGTTAAAAAAAAAAAAAAGAAAGAAAAGATTTGGCCTCACGAAGCCATCCGGAGAACTGTCACTGAGGAATTATGTTGTGATACATTTCTACCTCAGCTTTACCTAAAAACACAACAACAACAACAACAACAACAACAAAACCTTCTACCGTGAACCGACAGCGACATTAATCCCGACCTGTTGGCCTGCGTGGTGAAGACTCCCAGCACGGCCGGCCGGTGGTTGATCTGCAGCACGTTGGTCAGCGACTGCAGGACATCGAAGTAGAAGAAGGAGTCGCCGGGCACGGAGCAGTTCAGCCGGGCTTTGAGGAAGGACGTCCAGTAGCGCTCCAGCACCCTCGGGGAACCCCCGTTGTCGTTCTTGCAGACCCGCGCGACTCTGGAGAAAACCACCTGCGTTGGGGGTGGGGGTGTGGGGGGGCAAGAAAGTCAGGAAACGCGTTGTTTTTTTTGTTTTTTTTTGCATTAACGAGCGATGTTGTCGTTCGACTTCGTTCCACCCCGAAGCCACGGACGGCGACGACGCCCGGTCTGACAGACACGAGCCCCTCACCTTGCCCAGAGTGGTGTACTCCACCGCGATCTCGCTGAAGAAGAAGTACACGTAGTTCCCGTACTCGATGGCGTGGAGGAAATGGGGCTCTGCAGGAGACGAGAGAGAACAAATCAAATGTGACAAAACGCGCCGGCAGCGATGTCTGATTTCTGATGTGACGGTGCATCACGGACAGGACGGGAGGGGAGCCGCATTAACACAGATGCTCGGTTTAGAAATACGGGTCCGAGGGAAACGAGTGTTTTTTTTTTTCAATATTAAGAAAGAAAAAAAAAACAAAAAAAAAGTCTGAGACGTTCATCCGATATTAAACATTTATTGTATCAAATCGAGATGGCATTTGAAGTTGGGATAGCATTTTGTAGAATATGGCATGATTAGGAAAGTATTTCTAACCATTTATTTTGGTTTGTATTTTTGACATTTGTGAGTAATTCAATTCATAAATATGTAAAACACTTAAAATAGTGACAATTCGAAAGCTTTTTTTTTTTTTTTAAATTTAAAATTATCTTCAATATACATTTTTAGTCAAGTGTTTCCGAGTTGTGAACTCGGTTCCGGTCAATTCTACTTCGCCAGTGTTACAAAAAACGACTCCAACGTTCAGTTTTAGTTGAAACGGTTTTGAGTTTAAAACCGTATTGAATCCCGTAATTAAACGGGGTGGTCAAAAAAAAGTAGTAATTGAACAGCAAGACAGACCGCAGCCTCCAAAACGATCATAGTCGAATCAACGGCTCTCTCAGTTAATTTCAACAAAAACTGAACGTTAAAACCTTCAAGAAAGGAAGATTTAATGCACGTTTGGATGTTTTTTTTTTGACTCTCATTAATTTAGGCTTGCCGTTCCTAATGAACCGGAGACAGTGTTCATCTCGCACTAAAATAACACGTGTAGCCTACTTTAGGATTCTTTTCTTTTCGCAAGCAACCGGCTCGAAATAACATCCCTCCTCAGAAGTATTAATGACGAGCGTACACATATTCATATATTATGCATTAAAAGTACAGACGAAACAATTTATCAGAAACAATTCCGCTGATAATAACTAAACATTCTGGTTGTTAAAAAAAGGCTGATTCTTCTCTGCTGAAAGCAACAGTCTCCACTTGGCTTCACAAGAGCGATGAAAGACACATTTGACTGCCTTGAAATTAGATCAAATTAAATACTTGAAGAAGAGCAACAATTCGAGAGGATCTCGAGAATACAAACACTTACAGTCAAAAGAAAACATAAGTGGCAGCGGCGGACGAACGGAACTGACGTGACGAGATCAGATCATTTTACCGTTTAAAGTGGAAACTGGACACGAGCCGACAGACACTTATAGAATTGATCAATTACAGCTGGTTTAATACGTAACGGCGAGCGCTGTCCAAACACGACAGGCCTGCTCCCAGCAAGTTCTGTACGGGAGATTCTGCATAAGAGATTTATTATCCTCAAAGCTCAGTGATTTATTTGACATTTTTACAGACTTGGAATCTAAAATAAAAACCAATAAAATAACTCGACACCAACCACCTTACCGAGCCACACCTCTGTTAATTAGAAACCTTAAGATGTTTTGTCTTCCTGTTGAAAGGGAGTTTTTCCTTCTCGCTGTCAAAAGTTTTTTTTGTTGTTGTTTTTTTTTCCCCCCTCCCAGCTGTTTATGCGGGAATCGTTTTATTGTTGTCAGGACTTAACCGTAGTCAACAACCCCGGAATAACGTCGTGTTTTTGGCGTTACATAAATTGAATTGAATTGTCGGGACGCTCACCTCGCAGCCATTTGGAGTCGTACTTGACCGTACGCAGAACGGGGCTACTTTCTCCCAGGCTTCTGTAAATCACCGCATCACTTGCCAAGAAGTCAGTCATGGTGGCGGAGTAGAAATCCCCACCTGAGGAAAAAAAAAAAAAAAAATAATAATAATTGTGAAACAATGTCAAAGATCAGAATTCCCAACGATAACCCACTTCTCTCAAGTGTCTATTTTAGTCACAGGTGTATTGCTCTTTAAAAAAAAAAAAAAAAAAAAAAAGAGGCTACGGAGAAACAGATGTAGGGAGGACGTTGCCAGGTTTTTTTTTTTTTTTTTTTTTTAAACATATAACACCCCCTTGAACTTTGCAGAAATGTCAGTGGAAACCTGGCAGGATTGAGCGCAGCTTTGGTTCTCCCTTCTCTCTTCTCCTGAACTTGACCCCGACGTGTTCGCGACGTATCAGCTTGCTTCGCTGCTACGATAAGCAAAGAAACGGCAAAAATCTAACCGCACACCCGAATCTATCCGTAGGGAGGGGGAGGGAGAGGGGGGGGGGGGGGGGGTTAGGGTGAAGCGAAGAAGATCCAACGCTTACATGCCGAATTGGATTTCTAGCTCGTACGTGGACTTGCAAAAGCAGTAGTCGACACGCAGTTTGGTTTATAATTATCTCTATCAGCGACCACAACGTTTTATATATAAATCAGATCCGTGTACATTTACACGATGAAGCTCATTCACAGCAAACCGTGACTATTATGCAATTAGGGCGGGGGAAATATATCGATAACATATCTCGCGATATGAGAAACGAATGCAGGCTCGATATTCGGTGCGACGGTTGAAGCAACTCGGGTCAGTTCAAAAAGACGAAAACAATCTGCTGATGAAATCGAACGTGACGCGAACATGATTTGGACGTAAAGAGATTAAATGCTGTGAAAACGGAGAATTGGAGGATTTCAAAAGATCCTTTAATTTCCCCCCGCCTAAAAAAAATGGTCACACTTCTGATACAGTGGGTGCATTGATGTTGACTCTCTTTAATCAACTCTGCAAAATCCATCCAAACATTAAAAGACGGCCGCTTTTGAAGCACCGATGCGTCACCCGGAGTTGCTCTGCAGGCTCCTCATTGGAATATGACAAATGTGTTGGCGGTCTGGGTATGGAGTCATTAGTTTGATTTCAAAAAAATAAAAAATAAAATATAAAGGGCATTGCTCCCAACCTGACTTGTATAATAAAAATATACCAAAGAGTAACAAGCAGTGGGAGTTTAACCAGTGGTTGTTTTTTTTTTTTTTTTCCCGCTTACAGGACAAGACTGTACAACCAACCGGGTCCACTCGGCGCCACTCACCTGCAAACAGGCCGACGTTGGACTGGCGCGACTCGAAGGGACATCGGGCCTGTCCCACCACCTCCTCCCCTTCCTGCTCCAGTGTGGACATCTACGTCAGGGGGGACAGGGCGACAAAAGGATGCTTTATACGGCCGTATACCGAGCTGTAATGCCAACCCAGTCAGGAGAATGGGTTATAAAAGAGGGGAAAAAAAAGAAATAAAAAAAAAAGATGGAGAGCGACGACTGTAAACGGGAAACCGGCGTTCCTGTTTACAGTCGTAAACCCGAAATCAATCAGCCTCAAACGCACACGTCTTTTTTTTTTTTTGTCTTTTTTTTTTTTTTTTTTTTTAATGGGGTGAGAATTTGCGGTTGAACGTGAAGGACGAGCACCGGATCAATCCGGGGGATAATGAAAGGCGACACGTGCGTCGTAAAGATTACTTTTCATTTGATGTATTGTATGTGGGTCATTTCCATAAAAAGGAGAGTGTGAAATTTGAGGTCCTGCTGGTGCGAGCGCGAGAGGGCAGTTTATCTCTCGGCCGCAGATATTAAGCTGCTGTTTCCCGACCTGCTGTTAACAAGGTTGTAAACCTCAAAATACGACAATAAGGGAAACTCAGCCGTGTGTACGTGCGTGTGTGTGTGTGTGTGTGTGTGTGTGTGTGTGCGTGAAGGTTAAATGCGTGCAGGCTGGCTTTGATGTCTTCTGCGACTGACACACATACATGTCCCGTTAACACCCCATTAACACGTTGGCTTGGTTTACGTCGCGCTCATGTGACACACGTGTTTCTGTAATTGCCGCTCTGTCGTTATTCTGCTGGCCTGCGTCTTCGCTGCAAACCCTGAAGACAAAGATCCTGCAATGTGGACACGCCGCGCCGCGCCGCGGCGCCACGCCACGCCACGCCGGGGCTTCCAGCGGTTCATTTAAAGTCCGGGTTGAATTTGAGCTTCGGATTTGAAGAGAATCGACGCTGAACACCACGCCGGAATATTCATTCTGTTAATTATGTCAAATAAGGATTATCAATACCGCTGAGCATCATTTGTCCGGGTCTGTTTAGTATTCCACATCACGGTGTTTATGTCCTGATTATGGCCCGCCGAGAGAATTAGCTTGAATAGAGCTATCTGACAGTGTTGTTTTATGCTGTAAAAATAAAAAAAATAAAAAAATCTAGGACAAGTGGGCGGCGGGTTAATGGCTGCTGTGTGTACATTTGACAAGTACGATCATCCGGCGGAGAGGAAAAAATAAACAAATCTAAAAAAAAAAACACAATATACGTTCGCCAACTAAACTGCGCATAAATGTCCTGAGGGATGTAGCGACAAACAAAAGATTTGAGATTCTTCGAGGCGTCGTGTGTTTGCTCTCAAACTGCACCTCTGAACCCCCAACGTCGCTTCTGCGGCGCCTCAAGTGTTTCGCGCTGTTGTTTCCGACTTGTGTTGCTGTTCTAAATGGACATTATATATATATATATATAGACACATATATATGGCATTATATTGAACAGTTTATCGTATGCAGCTACTGCACGATGTAAAGCGTGGCTGAAAACTGCCTCCCACACATGTGAAGTTCACAAAGGAGGCCAAAGACTAAGTGCTTTCGACGGGTTTTACACTTTGGCTTTTACCACAGGAAGCAGACAAACACGGAGAAGCAACGACAAAAAAAGAACATCTGACTGATAAGAAATTCAAACTTTTTTTTTGTTTTTTTTGTTTTTGTAGGGTAACATCTAATGTTTTAATGTCTCGATGTTTTCCTTAAGTGCCGACCCGCTGACTGCGTATAAGAGCAGGCCCATACGGAAGAGGCCTGAAAGTGCATTACCACCGAGGGCCACCAGGGATCAGCTCCACGAGACTCGCGTTCAACTTGTCTCGTGTCAAATACGAAGTCAAGTCGGCGGATTTCTGACTGTGACTGTCGGTTTCTGATTGCTGCCAATGTAAACGGAAATAATGACCGGGTTTGAATGGGGCTAGATTGTATTCTGCCTATTAATAATTAATAAAACCTATTAAGCAAGAATGACAATATTTCTTCAAAATAAACTCCAGCGATGTCACCCTGAACTCAAGAAAAGTCATTAAAAAAAAAAAAGTCCTGTAGCTGTAATGATGAATTGATTTAAGTAACATATGAAGGAAAAAAAAATAAAATTACAATCGGGAAGATTGTCACCAACGAACGGGATATAAACATTACGTCTAATCAGAAATCAGAGGATTTATGCTGTTCAAATGAAAATGTCATTATTTTTTAATTATTATTTTTTTTTTTTATCTTGAATAGAAATCACTGTTGTACTAATTTCTCACCACAGCAGTTTGTTTAATCACAAAAAAAAACCCAAAAAAAAAAACAGAAACCCGAAAATCAAAGAGAACTGAGGATTCAGCAAAGTTGCGCGGTGTCGTTACCCCAGAGGGCAGATGAAGACAGACGGGTTTGACGCTTGGAGGTTTTTTTGTTTCATCGTCAAAAAAAAAAAAAGAAAAAAAAAAAAGAAAAACGCATGTTGAAGACAGCCTCTCTGTTGTCTACAGACCAGCTGTCTCAGCAGCCTGGTCAGTGAAGCTGCCTGTTCATGGTTGGGCATCCATTCATGTCTTTGACCAAAACACACACACACACACACACACACACACACACACACACACACGCACACACACACACACACACACACACGTCTGACTCAATCCCCCGCTGTCCTCCGCAGATTCCCAGAGACAGATTCCTTGATATGATTTACACTTCCTCCCTCTCTCCCCAGCTGTCTGGATAGTCATCTCTCAGTCTTTTTTTTTCTTCTTCTTCTTCTTCTTCTTCTTCTTCTTTCTCCAGACGAGGGAAGCGGGTTGGTGGTGGTGGAGTGTATGCAGAGAAAAATAATGCGTGGACATGTTTTCTAGCAAAACCCTTAAATCAGCCGCTCTTCACCGCAGGGAGTCCGTAGCGGGGAGACGATAACGTTTGAATGTAGGTCGGGACGCAGCTCTTTTTAAAAAAAAATTTTTTTTACATCAACTTCACTGCAGGACCTTCAGGACATCCGAGACGTGATTTGATCCTGGAAAGTGTGTCGGTACGCTCAGCCTGTGGAGATGCTGTGTTTGGTTTATAACCCCCCCCGTCCCCCGTCCCTTCAGGATAAGACTTGGGCAATAATTCAATACTGTCAAAATGTTGACTTCTGGTTCCCCCCCCTCCCCCTTCACCCCCTCAAAAAAACAAAAACAAAAAAAAACTGAGGATTGCAGGAAGAGCAAGACTCATTTAAAGTGTGTGAAGGGTCACGTATTTTTGTATTTTTTTTTCTTCTCTAAACTACACCATACAAACACTTCGCTCGTCCTCTGGAGTAAAACATTAACATCAGCACGCCCGGCTAACTACCCTGTTGCCCGCGGCGCCAACTTAAGTTTTATTTATTAGAAATAAGACCGTTCAGAACAGGAACATCCACTACAAACTGCATTAGCGGCGTTTAGGCCAACGTTAGCAGCGAGCACGTTTTGTGTTGCACTCAATTACTAACACTGCATACGTTTATGCCACCAAAAGAAACGGTGCTGTTGATTTCAGACCTGTCGCCCAGCCAATTTCTCACACCGATATTAATACATTTTCTTGAAAAGGCGGCCACAAAAAATACCCCCAAAAAAACACTTGTAAACGACAAACAAACAACCTATATAAACCTATGTAAAATATATATAAAAGATTATTTAAAGGGGTTGAAAAAAAAGAAAAGAAAAAAGCGTTGAAGTCACCGTGTGTCCCTGATTCATTGAGATTCAGAAGTCCAAAAAAAAAAAGCAAGCAAAAAAAATAAAATAAATAAAAACACCCAGAGTGCAACCTGGTAAAACTCTCCGTGCGCTTCCCGCCGACCCCAAAAAAAACAACAACACCTTCACCGTTCGACGTGAATAAAAACCGGGAATCACACCGACAAACAGGCTGTTTTCAACGGGCACTGTGCTAGTTTAATTTGATTACGTTTTGAAAAAGGCCACGTCATTATATTTTATACAATATTTTTGATTTTTTTTTTTTTAAATGAGTAGTTTTTAAAAAAAAAAATATTTTTCCTTCTTAACTTTAGGAAAAAAACACAACCCCCCCCCCCCCCCCACACTTTCACCACAGACTCAGAAGTTATTCCTGCAGTTGAATACCAAGAAATACAAGATAGATAACAGCTGCAGATACGCAGTGTCCACCCACCTCTGGAGGAGGCGGGGGGGGGGGGGGGGGGGGGGGGGATTTGTTGTACCCTCACCGACAGATATGTACAGATACGTATCGGCACACGCTTCCATGTGGTCGGCGGTGTTTTCACTGCGCACAAGAGTCTTTTTTGTTCAGCGACTTTAAGCCTTTCAGAGCTCCGAGGACAAAGTCGGTGGGGGGGGGGGGGGGGGTGGACAACAAATGTCTCTTTATTTTCTTCTTCCGCAACCTGCGGGCTTCGTAAGCTCGCACAAATACAAACATGGAGCCGCCACATCCGTGCCCTCTTCAACTCTGGCAACGGGGAAAAAAAAAAACAAAAAAACAGATGATCGCGGAGAGCTAGAAGGATATAAATCTCCAGGAGTTAGATAATAAATTTAAGGCAGCAGCTGCGGAGAGCGAGTGTGTGTGTGTGTGTGTGTGTGTGTGTGTGTGTGTGTGTGTGTGTGTGTGTGTGTGTGTGTGTGTGTGTGTGCGTGTGTGCGCGCGCGTGTGGCGGGTTTAAGTGGTGAGACTTTGTCGAAAATATCTGCAAAACGTATTTAAATACCCCTTTATAGCTCTTTAAACTATGATTACAACCGATGCATCGGCTTAGCGTCAAGTTTTAAAAATGTATTTGGCGAATAATCTATAAAGGAGCATAACATTTGATCGGTTTACTATCTGGTTTCTGTGTAAAATCTTCATCCGCAAAGAAAAGCAGGAGCCGAAGTTGTTAAACGCCGCGGAGCAAATTGCCGTAAAGCTTTAAATTTGAGTACAGCGCGCGCGTTAAGTGCGCTATTTGAGCAGATTTACTCATTTGCGGCCCACGTTGCAAACACTTTCAAATGTACAAATCCGCGATAAACAGTCTGGTCTCTTTAAAACTTTTGAGTATCCACAGTGGGAACAACGAGCTCCTTTAATTGCTTTAATCGCCTTGAAAACCTTTAATTCTAATTCATTTCTGATACTGTTGGGCACTGTAGTGGAACACCCCCCCCCCCCCCCCCCCCCCCCAGAAGGATCCTGTTTTTTTTTTTTTTTCCGCCTCTTGTAATATGGACCGTTTGGTTGGTTCGTAGGTGGAAAAAAAACAAAAACCAACAAACACTGAAAGTCTGGAGTTATTCAGCTCCCCTTTGGACTTCAGACTCTCCTGCACGGTTAGATTTACAGTCACCGCTGTAGCACTCGTACTCCTCCCTCCTCCTCCCTCCTCATCCTCTAATGGTCCGCTGTGAATCACGGTCCGACCCGGTGATGTCACCGCCGAAACATCATGTCGGGGTTCTCTCCCGGCGGACCTCGAAACCGCGAGAGCTTCACCTTTTGCGTCGTCCTCCGACGAGTGCCGTCCGGGGCCTTTTTTTACAGGAGCGCAGAGTGTTTCCACTTAAGAGAGAGCGGCGCCGTTATTTATCGCCGGAGCGACCGCGGAGGAGACGAGCTGCAGCTGGCGATGGATTCGCCTTCTCGAACGCTCTTCCCAAATCCGCCCCCGCCCCCCGACCTCATCCCATCCCATCCCGTCCGCCCCGTCTCCTTCCCCTCGGGCTCGTTTCGGAGGTGCGAAGGAAGCTGTCGGATCATCGCTACCGTCGGCATATTTGGTGTTCCGTCAACAGATTGCTCGCTGCGGCGCCGCCTTGTTGAGCCAAACAGATCGTTCCACCGGCGTCGCGCGTTTGAAGTCACCCGGCCACGTTAAAAAAACAAAAAAAACAAAAAAAAACACGGGGCCGCCTCGAGGGGAGGGGGAGGAGGAGGAGGAGCGCGGGTTATTATCAATATATGGGATTATTTGAAAACATCTGTTTTTAGGAGGAACAACAACAACAAAAAAAACCCTGACGTCAAGACTAAAACGAAGATACCGTCCTCCTTTATTCCAACATGTGTCCTTTGCTTGCATTTGACAGTTGTTTACGATTGTTCAAACGCCCCCTCCCTCCCCCACCCCCACCCCCCCCACCTCCCCGCTGATGTTTTTCACTGTTACTTTTCCAGTTATTTTTATGTGCGTCCCTGCAGCGCGAGCTCACAGCTGTTTGTTGCATCATCACAAAAAAAAACAACACAAAAACGACTACCAGACTTCTTTTACAGCGAACGAATGCGGGAGTCCAACCCGGTGGGACTCACCTCTGTGGGTTATTTCACAGTACATCTCTGTTCAGCATCGTCTTACCTGTTGTTCAGGCTCCAGCGGACGATCAGACTCGGGACTTTTGTCGTTACACCTTTATCACGCTGACCCGTTTTTCCCCGACTCGATTTTAGACCTTTCATCTGTTCCACTTGCGTTATTTTAACCCTTTGAACCCGAGGCCGCTTTCAGGGTCATATCACTACTTTTACTTTTAAGCTCGTAATCTCGGTCACAATAAGGGCTACCCTTCATGCCATATCTTGTTTTTTTTTTTCAGGACAGTCTGGCCTATCTAAATCTTGTATCATTTAATTCGATAGTACTTAGAGATCTTTAATGTCAGCCTCGTCTGTCTCGTGGAATTGTTTTGACATGCGTCTCACCGGATAAATACTGTCAGTGGAGATATGTTTTTTATAGGTGTTGTAGAGGGGATTGTGTACAATCTGGCAATATCCGAACCGTGTTTGTGGGACTCTGTATGACTCAGCAATTTGGAAAAAGAATATATGCTCGGTGCCTGACGGAAAATAAATGTGATGAATGCCTTTTTTTTTTTTTTTTGATGTTTTATACAAAGTAGGATGTAATATCAACCGTATGTTGTAGAAAGAGGTCAGCCGTGATTCAAAACAGCCGATTTACCTGCTGTTTATTTTTGACACGCGGTACGTTACGAAGCGACCGGGACGTTGGGGGATCGCTCTGTCGAGAGTCGCGGGCGCAGAGCTTCACGCAGGCTTTGTCGCCGCAACGCTTCGTGGTGCAGACGAGTCGCTGCCATTTCTGGAAAGCTCGGGTCGCGGCATTAAACCGGGAGGAACGGGCGGGGGAATTTGAACGCAATTTGGGTCCGTCGGAGTCGAAAGGTTTAATAGTTGCTTGCAATGACGTACGATATTTTGCAGAGAAGTTCATCGTTCAAACTACCCAATCATATTCCACGGTGATAAAACAGTAGCGTAATTATCTTTGGTAAAGTATTGATCTGTAAAACACCCTGCCAAGCTCTTTATCGACCGCATTTAAGGGAATATTCCCCCACAAAATTGATGTCTGTTTAATGCGCTTATATAAATACGTTTCATAAAACAAACATTAGCCGTATGAGCTTCCAATAATGGACTTCGAAATGCCGGCATCGGTCATCGGCTCCGCCGCCGGTTGGAGGACTTCTTTTGCACTCACGGCAAACGCGTAAAAACCGCGACTTCATTCATATAAACCACACGTCCCGTCTCCGTGACCCGCGTTCACGAGTGTTTATGAAATGATACCAACGGGCGCTTCCGCACCGAGCGGCCTGTAACGCGGAATGAGTTTTTAAGTGCGCGGTTTTGCCGTTTCCGCCAGCAAATCGGATACCCGGCGGTGCGACGGCAACGGCCGAAACGTACCTCCCGGACATGCCGTCACGGCGATCTCTTATCTGTAATCGAAGGCCGGGGAGTCGGCGGCGGGACCTCACCTTGTAGTTGCGGCAGGTGGGGTTGAAGGCGTTGGTGCCGCAGGCGAACAGCGTCTCGTCGTTGCGGGGCACCAGCACTTTGATGTAGTTGTAACATTCGTCCTGCCGGGAGAGAAGAACCGTTTGATGTATCGTACATCGGGGGAGCGGGTCCCCCGTCGGGTCCCCCGTCGGCTCCCGGGCGACGCCACAATCAAAGCGGGACTTTCAGCAGGTTAAACCGTTTTTTTTGTTGTTTGTTTGTTTTTTATTGGCTCAAACAGTTTTACAGTCATTATTGGGATCTCCAGCTTGATTCTAGTGTTTTTTTTTTTTTTTTTTTTTACAACTGTGGCTCTGGAGAGCAAACGTGTGATGCCCAAAAAAAACAAAAAAAACCAAGGCTGTAGTCTCCAGATGCTTGTGGGTGCCGATTCTGTTAAGCTACCTTGCACGGCACTTTTTTTTTTTTTTATTGCTTATTTACAAAACTTCCCTGTGCAGGAAGCAGAGGCAGAAAAACAAAGACAGGAAGAGCGGGGGGGGGGGAAAAAAAAAGTGATGAGTAAAAAAAAACCAAGAAAAAAAAACCCCAAAGAGACAAGGATGTGTCTGGAAGATAATACTCACGCTGTTTTTCCCTCTCACAGTGCACTTTTCCACGTCCTTCGTCTTCCAAGTCAGTTTCTGAAAAAGAAAGAAAGAAAAAAAAAAAAAAATGAACAGAGCGCCAACTGTCAGCTCAAAGACAAGCTGTTTCTCACCATCCCAGCTTTTGTTGCTCCCAATCGTTTCAAGTGCTATTACCAAACAGCTGTGATGAAAATCTCATTAATTTCAATAAACTCTCGTGGAGGAAGAAAATAAATAAATAAACCCAACGGGAAAAAAAAAAAAAAAACGGACAAACAAGAGGAATGTGAGGGATGTCTGCGGCGGCGGCCGGCTAAACATTTGTGGCTCCTTAGTGATAAAAAAAAAAAAAAAAATCCCTCGGCAAGATGAGCCTGGAAGCGTGAGACTGCACCGGGGGGGGGGGGGGGGGGGGGGGGGGGGCAAAAGGATGCCTGCATCACTTCACTGTCTGTAACGAGGAGGAGTCAGTTAGCCCCAATTAACCTTCCTGGCCAGAAGCCCTGCCCCGATCCGGCACACCCCGACGAGACACTTTTTGTTTGTGTGCGAACGAGTTTGCCGAGCCGTCCGGCGGGCTGCCGTGGAAACGGATCCATCGAGTTGTTAACAAGCTTTGGCCGCCCGAGGAACGAATGCATCTCCCGTCCGCTTGTCGGGGTAATTCACCAACAAAAATTTGTCTCTTTGATACCACGGAGAGTACGGCGAGTTGTGTGCACTCCCGTTCCGGTTCAGCTCCTTCTCGTCAACATCACCCCCCCCCCCCCCCCCCCCCCCCCGGCAATATGTGAGCAGACAGGAGCTTGATGTCTCACTCCGGGACACGTTACGCTATGAAGGAACGAGCTCCGAGCACCGGGAGGAGGTATCACGACTTCACACGGACCTGGTGATGTTTCAAACTTCTTGTCACGTTTTATGTTTTTTTTTTATTATTATTTTGGCCACATTTGAACGTTGACTCGACTTCTAGCTGCCCAACAAACAAAACAAACAAACAAAATCTTTAAATATACCCGGAGGCTTTTTGTTTTTCTTCCAAGCACTACAATTTAAATGTATAATAGGTAAAATATTCCTTTCAAAAACATTTCGAACTCGTTTTTTTGACAGCGAGTTGTTATTCGGGGTTATTCGGCTGGTTTGGGCGGAGCTCGGCTATGTAAATAAATCGTGACTGAACACGAGTAGCTCTCGGATACTTTCATTTTGTCAAACTAACTCTCAAAAGGAGAAAAGTTTGAGAGGCTCCCCCCCTCAAAAAAAAAAGAAAAAAAGAAAACTCGAGCCCAAGTCCAGTACTTGACAGTGAACACTGGGAAGTACCGTACCAAGTCCAGAGAGACCAGCATCTTTTTGTCTTGCTGTTTGCGTCTCAGCCTCACAATAAACCGCTTCGATTTAAAAGTCAAATTTTATTTTTGGGAGCAAAAGTTTCACTTCTCTTGGACCAGAAATCAGTGAAACACAATTTATCCCGCAGGCCTCTCGTTCTCCTTTTTTTTTTTTTTTTTCCTTCTCTGGGCTGGTTTTCGATTTAGCTTTCAGTCCAGCTGTCAAATCAGAAACTTCTTAAAACAGGTGAACTCCCAGCTACCGGGCGGATGGGAAAACTGGCAGCATTCTCAATGAGGAAGAAGAGACATGCATCTTAATTGCGGAGGGCTTCGTGCCGTACATCTACAAAAGCACCCTCGTGCAATTCTTTTTTTTTTTTTTTCCCCTTTCCACTGTCAAGTCGAATAAGAAGTCCGAAACCACCACGAGTCAATCATTCTCTCTGTATTTTTCTAAACTCCACGACACCCGTCTGTGGCAACCAGACAGGTGTCGCTGTGACATCACATTTGATGTGAACTGCTATTTTGAAGCCTCCACTTTGGCGATTTGGCCACCGCCATCTCGTTGTTTTTTTTTTTTGGAGCCAGAAGTGACCACATTTGGACGATCATAGGGAGGAGCGATCAATCAAAACTGGCATGCCCGCAAACATACTTTGAGACCTGATATCTAATTAATAATGGAAATATTTTTTGAAGGACCACCAGAACAACGATCAGAAGGAGTGAACTTATCTAATGACACTATAATGATTGACTTCGTAATTCAGGAGAAAAGTTGACGCTTTTTGAATGGGAGTCTATTGGAGGGTTTTTTTTTCCCCCTTTTGGAGCGCGCCCCTAGTGGCTCTAAGTGGTATTGCGCTTTCAGGCACTTCTGCATTGGCTTTACTTTTAAGACCCGGAGACGACGTACATTTTTACATATAATCTATAATGGCACCTGGAAGCATGAACATTATTGAGGTTGTGTGTTTTATGTGCGGCGGCAGGATGGCAGAGTTAAATTGAGTCCAAATAAACGACAGAACCGTACGCGCCACAACGACAGAACACGTCAACCAGTTCAACAACGAGGCTCACTGTTCTTTTGACATGAATGGAGCTCTATGGCACTCGAGGAAGGAGATATAATAGGCTTCGGATACACAGACAACACCAGACTTTTTAGTGGGACTAATTATCGTTTTTGGTTTTATGCCAGTAAGAATAAATACAGACAGATTTATCCTTCAAGGCAAGATCACCTTGCCACCACAGAGTGTCGCACATCTTTCGATCTGGTTTACATAAAACACAAGGAGATCTATCCACAAAATCCTGCCAACAATAAGCTGAGCCAGAATCCTGAGACCCGAAACCGCTCACTTTGTAATCACTTTTAAGAAAGACCAACTTGTTGTCTTTGATTTTAAAAAGCCAGCACTTTTCCCCTCCCGGTCTCTTGGTGGAACACCTCCTGCGCGACTTTGTGAAGATCTTGACACGATTCAGTAGGAGTCAGCATTATTGGTAATAGGTCCTGCCTTAGTCCACGCTCGATTTGGTTTACTAATAATTACTTATGGCCACCGAGGGCCCCGGGGAGATCAGTGGAGGGGAGAATGTGAATGAGCGCCCCGGTGTGAAAAATGAAGAGCCGCTTTAAAAAAACTAAAAAAAAAAAAAAAACTTGAAAAATGAGGCCGCGTGAAGGAATGGATCTGTGATGAAGAGGACACAACCATTTTCTGGTGATGTGAGTCAGTCACACCCTAACGACGGCGCTCGGAGTGGATGACAGGAATAAGGAGAGCAGAAGTGATGGCAAAATATGGGTCTTCAATAATTTTCCACTCTGTTCCTGCTGTCAAGCCGCAGGCTGAGGGTTGGAGTGAATGACTAAAAAAAAAAAAAAGCATTATGTACAAACATTCAATATTTAAGTTCTGAAAAAAACATCAACTAACGATGGAGTGCTCAGAAGCAAATCAATAGTTCGGATCTCCTCGATGTGGAGCGGCGGGCTTATCAGAACGGATGTATGTATTTGGCACTAATCTAAACACAAGCAAACAAAAGCCCAGTCCTTGAGGGGCTTTTATTTAAGTGCAATCATGTTTGACAAATGAGATTCAGATAGGAGGGAGCATGGCACTTCAAAAAGCAGCGAGAGCAGCGGCTCCGCTTGGCGTAGATATAGGTCTGAAGAGAGATTGCTTGATACTTGAATGAAAAGGCAGGCAAAGGCTAGAAAGGAAAAATAATGAGATACAAACAGTCCGAGTTTTTCTGTAAAGAAAAGGAACAAAAAAAAAAACTAGGTGCGGTTCAGAAAACGCAAACAAAAATGCCACATAAAGAACAGCGGTTTCCATTTAATGCTTCTTAGAAATGGGCAAAGGCCGATTTGTAAGGGTGACGTATTATCCAGACTATCACTATTGACAAGCAAAAGCCCACGTTCACTTAAGTGAAAGACCTTACTGTTTTATATTTATTGGCCACTGAATCCCCAAAAACTTTAATAACCAAGAACTTATAAGTGAGGCTGGTAACTCACAGATTATTGGCATCGATTCTGAAGAATCAAGAGATCAAACACTCCCCAAAAAATGTCAAAAGTTGTGAAGTAAAAAAAAACTCATCTTGGGAGTTTTTTTTTATTTATTTTTTTATTGCATGAAGAAAATCTACGGACGGGCGTCCAGGTCAGAAAGCAAATGGCACGTACGGGGCTTCGAAATGAATAATATGCCCGTAAAATAAATGGATATCGACCACGACCACATGCTCGCTTAAAGGTTATGTGTTGGAAAATATGTAATATGAACATGTAATTCCCGATAAAGACTCTGAATGGCAGCGAGGTGAACATGCACACACACACAAAAGCGGTAGCGGACAGACTTTCCTACCTGCTGCGGGATTATCTGCTCCGATGAAGAGGCGAGATTGACGGCGAACACGTGGTCCCTGCAAGAGACGGAGAGCCGAGACGTTAGCGGGGGAGGTGGGGAGGGTGGGGGGGTGGGAGGGAGGGGGTCGCAATCTCAACATGCTTTCTCCATGCAAGCTTCCAAAACCGGTTTTCCAAAGAAGAAGAAGAAGAAGAAAAAAAAAAAAAACACTTCGGTTTCGCTCACTAGGATTGATCACAGCTGTTGAACAACACCGGCTGGAAGGTGGATTAACAGGCAAAGTTTATTGGCTTTTTTTTGGCTTTAGGACCTCACGAAAGTTTTCCAACACCGTTCAGTTTTCCAACTGAATCACTTCGTTGAGGCGAGGCTTGCACTTTGCTGCGCTCAGCTCTGGAAAATATGAAGCCAGTTCACGCACATTAAGGATCTCCATAACTTTTTTTTTTTAAATCACGTCGTACCCGGCGGGCACTCTGCTCCTTTCGGGAGATCACATTTGCTTCCCGCCCTGCGATCAGAGCGAAATAAGATCTGAACGGACTTGATGCTGAGTTAACTTTACTTGGTAAATAAAAAGCCAGACAACGACGTGCATTGTTCCGACAATCAAAAACGGACACTTCGGGGTTTTGTCGGCTGCTGATCAAACTGCGTTAGAGCTCCGTGGATAACGGTTTTGGGGGCATGAGGGAACTTGTGACTGGACTACCGCAAGCAACAGAGCTGATCAAAGATAAAAATCGACCAAGTTTCTTTTTTTTTTTTTGTGGACCGTTAACTATAGCGCCACCATATGGCCGATTGTAAATCACTAGCGCAGTGCCCCGTTCAATACGGCCCGCGATCGCCTGGCCCTTGGTATTGCTGTGTCGCTCCGGGGCTTGAACCCTAAATGAATCAGCACTCGCACGATCAGATTTTCAGATTAAAGCTTAGATAGAGTGCGGACTTTGCAAGACTTGCGCACTTGAAGAGGTGGTAAATGATTTACTGTATCGACAGCTGAAAATGATTGCGTGGACACGTGACGACGTCGTCCTCTGTGACGGTAAACTATCAGGCGAGCAGCGGTGACTGACCGGGCAGCGATGTAGAGCATGTGGTTGATCCTCAGCATCCTCCTGGAAGTCCAGGCCGAGGCGGACGGTGTCATTGTCCGACATGAGCCCCTGGAAGCTGGGGTAGAGGTAGGAGGCTGTGTGGGGTAAACAAAAACAAACAAACAAAAAAAAAAGAAAGAAAGAATTCGGTCAAGGACTCATCGTGCCTAAAAGATAACCCTCTTAGCAAAAAGTTCAGAAGTCATGAGACACTAACATCCGACTTCCCTTTGAGGTTTAGTTCAAAATATCTATTTCCAAAATTGGTAAAAGTAATAAAAGTAGACAATGAAGCTAAAAGCAAGCGGTTTGGACTCTCTGCTGCCGCGCTCTTCCAACCAGCAGTTTCACGTTTACAAAAGAGGCGGCAGGACAACAACGGTTAAACATTCGTCCACGGCGTTATTTGCAATTTAAGAGAAACACTGACCGAAGGTTACAATTTGGCCTATTGTGCTGAAAAACCCAGGAGCATTCACTATATGCTAATGTGTACTTGTGGAGGTGGATGAGGGGGGGATGAGAGAGAGAGAAAAACAAATATATAAAAATGTATATATATATATATATATATATATATATATATATATATATATATATATAAATATATAAAAATGTATATATATATATATATATAAATATATATATATATATATATTATATATATATATATATATATATATCTATATAGCATCCCAAGTTGCAAATTAGGCAGTCGTGTCATAGAAGTCAATCTGATTTAAATAAACGGCTCCTGGTAAGCATTTCTGAACAGACACGTCTGGGGAATGAGCCAAGCGAGGACAAGGAAACAAATCAAGAGCATCGCGATGCTAAGTCGCTCGGTCGGCTCCGCCTGTCTGCTCCACAACCACATTTAAATAGAAATCATCTGCGCGCGAGGTCACGAGAGTTCAACGTAGTGTCGACGCGAGAGGCGCATTTAAAGAGCTTCGCCGGCAAAGAGCGCCTCTTAACATCCCCTGTTAGAAATAAAACCAAAAAGAGTCGATTTAAAAGGAAATCACGTGTCCGCGTGTTCAAATAATAACAATAATAATAATAATAAACTTCGTATCGCATCTTTTCACACGTGAAATGCAGCTCGATGTGCTTTCCCAGCGTGGTTTGAAAATAAGCAAGACGAGACCTCGGTGAAAATAAAATAAAGAGTGAAGCAGGACGCACTTCAAAAGGCGCAGCGGTGCACAAAAAGAGCGAGCGACGTCATTTCGACGCTACGTCGCCCATTTTTTTTTTTTCCCTTCGTCCTTTTCCGCATGTTAACTTCCAGTCTCGCTTTCTTCTCAAACGGCGGGCGAAGAAAAGGGAGCGAGAAATGGGAGTTTAAACAAGGCGAGATGGTACTTTCAGCGCCTCGATGGCAGTCAGTCCGTAGGTGCATAAAAAAACAACAAAAAAAAAAGAAAATAAAAAAAAAAGGAACGCTTCGGGCAGATATAAAATAATGACACCAGACTGTCCTCCTGCATCACAGAAACGTCACCTGCTGTTTCCTTTTCTTTTGTTTTTCTTTCAAGCGAGCAAAGATTGAGCTCAAGGCCGCGGCGCTCCGGGTCTGTAAAACACTGCGTTAAGTGCCCTCTCCCCCCCCCCTCCTCCCTCCCCCCGCCCCCGCCTCCCGACCGACCCGGGCTGCTGCTGAATTAGCAATCCCCGCTAGAAATACGCCACAAACTGAAATAGTCTCTCCACGGGGAGACGCGTCCCCCCCCCCCCCGCCCGAACCACTCGTCTCGAATCGACTGCTTAAAGATTTAAGCGCCTAATGTCTGGCTGAGTGCTGGACCTCGCTGGCTGCTGCTGTCTGGTGAAGAGAGTCCCGGTGGGTCTCGACTGCCCGCCTGGCCGTCCTCTACCCCCCTCCCCCTTCCTTCCCCCTCCACCGAGCAAATGAGGATTTTTTTTTTTTTTTTTTTTTAATTACTCTTCAGCACTTTCACATCCTTTAAAAGTTTAAGGGGACAGCGGAGACCGCCGCCGCTCGGAGGGGGCGGGGGCGGGGGCGGGGGGTGTGTGAAATCCAGAGCAGCCGACGGTGGTCACGGTTATTTAAGACCACCGCCACCAATTGGAACCAAGCGGCAACCGACCGTGAGTGGTTATCAAGTGAAGCCTCGAGTTTGGACTTTTGGTCGGCGCCAACTTGCTGGTCCCGAGCGGTTTGGAACAAGTAGTTGGGGGTTACTACGTCCCGCCCACCGATAGCCGCAACCCGACACCACAATAATCAAAAAGACGCCCAGAAAAAAAAAACACAGCTTTTGAAGCCCCTCCACCCCCTAAAAAAAAAAACAACAACAAAAAAACGGCGTGACGCTGGGTCGAGTCGTCCGCCGGCTTTCCAAAAAAAAAAAGGAGTCGCTTAGGTTTGATTTCACAGACTTCAACCTGACGAAGTACCGCGATTCATAATGGATGTCTCTCGGAGTTGCGAGGGACCTTGCGCCGCGCTGTCACCTGCTGGAACCAGAGGTGACAAATTGCTCTCATTACACCTGGGACGGCGCTCCACATATAGCACTATTAGCGCAGCTATTTCTGCTAATGGTTGCGTTACTCTCTTCCAGATAGATCAATTACAGCGTGTGGGCCACGGTCTCAGCCACCTCTTAAATCAATTATGGGCCATTACATTTAGCAGCCAAGACCTCTTCTGGAGACCTCCCCGGCGATTGGGTGCCATCGATGGAGCGGGGGTGGGGTGGGGGGTGGGGGGTGAGGGAGGGGCAGGAGGGGGTCGCAGATGTCGAAGAGTCTCCTCGGTCAAATTCTTATCTGACCGGCTGGCGCTCTGGAGTTTTAATTTCTTGCGCCGCGGGGCAGGGTCATATTTCAATATTAGCCTCCATTGACAGTAGCTGGAGTCGTACGGAGGGGGGAGTTATGGTATCGAGCTCGAATGCAATATTCGAAGAAAAGTGCAACGGCGAACGAAAATGAGCTCTTTTAACAGTTTCATTCTTGAGCCAATAAGGCGTCATTATTATAGGATAGTATTGTATGTGCTTTCGGCTAATATCGGGAATGGTACGGCGTGCGGTACTGTGCGGCTTCATGGACGTGAAATGAAGTGAATAGCTGGGAGTCGGTTTTTCAAGGTACTCGGCGGGTGGGTTGTTCCGAGCGCACACCGTCTCAATAATGCGATAGTTCGAGATGACTGATGGCACTTTTGCGCGGTGCGATGTGAATATATCTGAGTGTGATACCAAGGTGGGTAAAAAATAATAAAAAAAAAAATATATATATCCTTTGCAGCCTTTTAAGTTCTGGTCCGTACCCAGTTCCTCTCTCACGTAATAATCAAATGGAGTACACATGAAGTCCATGAAGTCCTTTGGACTGACAGGTAAGTCCGTCGTTGGACACTTTTTGGTGACCGCAGTCCTGCATAATCAGTTCTATTTGGAACCGCCGATTTGGTGGCTGTTTAAGAGTTTGATTGACAGCTGTCACACCAGCCCGAACAAACAAATCCAACCCAGAGTTTGTTTGTTTGTTTGTTTGTTTGCTTGGACTCCTCCTGACAGGTCAGGAGTCAGATCACCCTGAAAAACAGTCTCATTACAATCACAATGCAGATTTAATTCACAAGCCTTCAGTGTGCAGTTGTTGAGGGAAATGTTTGCTGTATGTTTTTGTCTCCAGTTGGTTCGGTTTCACACTGAAGAGTTAAATATGATGTTGGAGAAGTTACAGCTGATGATTTTACATCACAATTGTCAGCAAATTAAACAACAAATCAGGTTCCACCTCAGCTCTGACTAAGACCCGTGTTTTTCTGCACAGCTGAAATGGCCTTTTTTTCACACCGCGTCAAACAGACCTCAACAAATAAATCTAATAATAAATATTCCAGCGGCAGAAGGAACCTCGACAAATGCACTTTGCTGCGAACCGCGGCCCGAAACGCATCCACCTCAATAAGCTGCGCTCCCCTGTGATGAGATATAATACCTCAGTGACCCCCCCCCCCCCCCACCTCGCTCCGATTCTGCTCCTGCAACAAGGGGTCGCCATGGCAACGCAACAGAATTTTCTTTTTTTGGGGGGGGAGAAAAAAAAACAACAACAACAACAAACTTACAGTCTCTGCCCACGACGCTGATCGGTTCCAGGTCCTGGGGGAACGGCGTGGCCGCCGAGGACAGCCGAGGTAGGGAGGCGACCAAGGTGAGAGCCAGGAGGGCTGGCAGGACGGGCGGAGGCGAGCCGGGCGTCAGCCTCATGGTGGCGGAAGATGAGACCTCAGCAGAAACGCATGGCCCACAGCAGGTTCACCCCGACCTACCTGAGGGGGAAGACACAAGGTTCGTCGGGAGGGAGGGGGAGAGGGGGGAGAGGGGGGGGTTAGTCACCGGATCCGAGACACTTCAGGGTCACCACCACAGCAACCCGCAGAAGTAACGCAGGAGTCAGCGTCGCGCCTCCCGATCTCGCAGATTCTGGCGAGGTTGATTGAACAAATAACAGCAGCCACGTTTAAAGGTGGCAGCTGAAGCCCCTCATTGGCACGCGGTGCGACGTGACCGAGTGCCCGCCGGAACCACCGGCAAAACGCACTCTGAGGGAAGGAGGCAGAAAAGGAAGAACCAGACTGAGAGGAGGGGCAGGGACGCTCGGGTCCCCCGACCGCAGGACACCTGCCACGTCCACCGCCCCCGTCAAACGTCCTTCACGGGTGACTCGACGCGATTAAAAGCACGTCGTTCCGAGACACCGTGATGATGTGGGGGAGAGGGGGGAGGCGGGGGAGGCGGGTTAATTAGTCAGGTTAGAGGTCTGAATATTTAAATGGCCTCCTTTCAGAAGCAACTGGAAGCAGCTTTTTTTCCGTTCAGTGAGTTCAACCGGGACTCTCATCAAAGTTGAACAAATCCGACGTAGACCGCCAATGAATTCCCGACCCCCCCCTCCCCCCCCCCCGCCATTTGGAGGAGCGCGAGACGCACAACATTTAGTCCAGATCGAACATTATTTAATTGCAGCTAAACGCTAATAAAAGGAGGAGGAGGAAGTTAATTTTCTGAAAGCGGGCAGCAGCGCAGCAGCAGCGGGGACGCAGAGCTCAGATAGTTTACGTAGACGATCTGCACGGACAAGAAACGATAAACCGTGTGGTGTGAACGTTGGATGTTAAACCAATAAAACTAGAAGTGGATGTGGAGACCGGTGACAGCTCAACATAGAAATTCGGGGACAGAAACAAAAAGTAAACAAGCCAAAAGAAAATATCTCACTTATGCAGACTATAGACATGGTGTAAAATAATATATATATATACTATATTATATATATATATATATATATATATATATATATTTATTTTTTTTATAGCAATAAGAAAAAGAAATAGAAAGAAAGAAAAAGATTTGTTTTTACAGAATATGCCAAAGCTGGAAAATATTCGATATTTGTTATTTCTAATTTAGGAAAAGCTTGATTTTATTTGAACTGTAACTGGATCTGCACCAGAATACACAGAAACACAGAAACGAGCAGTGTGCCAAGCTCTCTTTATTTAAGTGAGTTCACACAAGTTCAAGGGTTGGGAATAAAGTTATTATATTTGCCGGATTTGCCGAACACTCGCTACAGGAGCGACTGAACAAAGCGAGCTGCCGCTACGAGGAAAATTTGGCGATAGACAAATCAAAGAAGGACGTTATATAAAAAAAACAACAACAACAAAAAACAACAACAAAAACAGTCGGTATCCGACAACGATCTCAAAGAAACGACAAGAACAAGAAGCACGGATGACAGCTTATCGCATCCACTTGCGCGAAGTCACAGATTGTAAACTGCTCGACAAAAGAGCTCCGAGAACACACGCTTAAAATATAAAAAAAGAAAAAAGAAAAGTTCAGATAAAAGTCGGCGTGTCCGGAATAATTAACAGCTCTAGATGTGTTGTGTAGATTATGCGCGGATGTTCATTTTTTTTTTTTCCACGTCGGTTTGGTATTTGAGGAAGAGAGACGGTAGCAGACGGATGGAGAGGGTTTTGTGGAAAAGCAACTTCAAACTGTGATAACCGGCACTCCCACCGCCAGTTTATTAAGGGCAACGTGTCCTCCACGGGCGAGGGGTGGTGGTGGTGGTGGTGGTGGGGGGGCTTACTAGAAAGCCCTCCCCACAAAGTTTATGCGCCGTGTCACTTGGCAATGAGAGTCGTGCAGCACGGCTTTAAGTGGGAGCGGGAAATTAAGTCAATAGAGACACGAACTGTCATCAATATTGATAATAGGACCGCTTCATTTAAATGCAAAGGGAGTAAAGCTGCATTTAGCAATGAGGTCAAGCAATAATCGCAACACAATAAATCGAGAGGAGCGGGGGGGGGGGGGGGGGCTGTCTGTTTACTTTGTGAATTACAGCCGCCTCGGTGCGGCCCGCCTTCGGGACGCTATACAAGGACAATAAAAATAAAATTAAAAAAAATAAATAAATCAATTTTCCACGTCGAGGGGGAGAAGGGGGGGAGAGGAGGTGGGAGGGGGTTCGTTTGGACCGATTATCTTACAGCGGTGCCGCTTCGATTAAAAGACAAAATCGATAAGTGAAAATCCCTGAAAGT
>NW_027185325.1:0-50574 GCF_022577435.1 Embiotoca jacksoni
TCTCAGCGAGAGTAAGCTCAAAAACAGCATAAAACTGGCTTTACAGCTTAAACTAAGTTGTTAACGAACAAATTTCTTCATCACTACTATGGCAAATGGGATAAACAACATGGACAAAGTGGTTTCAAGTCACTTTGTGTGGACAATTTCACAGGAAACACAATGTTTCAAAAACAGGCCTTATCTCAGCGAGAGAAGCTCAAAAACAGCATAAACTGCATTACAGTGCCACGGCTTAAACTAAGTGTTTTCAGGAAACAAATTTCTTCAACAGCAAATGGGATACACTACATGGCCAATGTGGCTTCACTTTGTGTCTGCAATTAGACAGAAAAACAGCATTTACATGTCTCACTTTCTCATCCTAATGTAAAACTGCATCACAGCGCCACGGCTTAAACTAAGTTGTTTACAAATAAGTTTTCATACTCAGAACTTTGGCAAATGGGGATACACTACATGTGCAAAGTGGTTTTCAAGTCACTTTGTTGTGGACAATTTCACAGGAAACACAATGTTTCAAAAACAGCCTTATCTCAGCGAGAGAAGCTCAAAAACAGCATAAAACTGCTTTTCGGCTTAAACTAAGTGTTTACGAACAAATTTCTTCATCACTACTATGTCAAATGGGATAAACAACATGGACAAAGTGGTTTCAAGTCACTTTGTGTGGACAATTTCACAGGAAACACAATGTTTCAAAAACAGCCTTATCTCAGCGAGAGAAGCTCAAAAACAGCATAAAACTGCTTTACAGCTTAAACTAAGTGTTTACGAACAAATTTCTTCATCACTACTATGGCAAATGGGATAAACAACATGGACAAAGTGGGTTTCAAGTCACTTTGTGTGGACAATTTCACAGGAAACACAATGTTTCAAAAACAGCCTTATCTCAGCGATGAGAAGCTCAAAAACAGCATAAAACTGCATTACAGTGCCACTGGCTTAAACTAAGTGTTTCTGAACAAATTTCTTCAACAGCAAATGGGATACACTACATGGCCAATGTGGCTTCACTTTGTGTCTGCAATTAGACAGAAAACAGCATTTCAAGTCTCACTTTCTCTATCCTAATGTAAAACTGCATCACAGCGCCACGTGCTTAAACTAAGTGTTTACAAACAAGTTTCATACTCAGAACTTTGGCAAATGGGATACACTACATGTGCAAAGTGGTTTCAAGTCACTTTGTGTGGACAATTTCACAGGAAACACAATGTTTCAAAAACAGCCTTATCTCAGCGAGAGAAGCTCAAAAACAGCATAAAACTGCTTTTCGGCTTAAACTAAGTGTTTACGAACAAATTTTCTTCATCACTTACTATGTCAAATGGGAATAAACAACATGGACAAAGTTGTTTTCAAGTCACTTTTGTGTGGACAATTTGACAGGAAACACAATGTTTCAAAAACAGCCTTATCTCAGACGAGAGAGAAGCTCAAAAACAGCATAAAACTGCTTTACGGCTTAAACTAAGTGTTTACCGAAAAAATTTCTTCATCACTACTATGGCAAATGGGATAAACAACATGGACATAAGTGGTTTCAAGTCACTTTGTGTTGACAATTTCACAGGAAACACAATGTTTCAAAAACAGCCTTATCTCAGCGAGAGAAGCTCAAAAAACAGCATAAAAACTGCTTTACAGCTTAAACTAAGTGTTACGAACAAATTTCTTCATCACTACTATGGCAAATGGGATAAACAACATGGACAAAGTGGTTTCAAGTCACTTTGTGTGGACAATTTCACAGGAAACACAATGTTTCAAAAACAGCCTTATCTCAGCGAGAGAAGCTCCAAAACAGCATAAAACTGCTTTACAGCTTAAACTAAGTGTTTACGAACAAATTTCTTCATCACTACTATGGCAAATGGGATAAACCAACATGGACAAAGTGGTTTCAAGTCACTTGTGTTGACAATTTCACAGGGAAACACAATGTTTCAAAAACAGCCTTATCTCAGCGAGAGAAGCTCAAAAACAGCATAAAACTGCTTTACAGCTTATAAACTAAAGTTGTTTACGAACAAATTTCTTCATCACTACTATGGCAAATGGGATAAACAACATGGACAAAGTGGGTTTCAAGTCACTTTGTGTGGACAATTTCACAGGAAACACAATGTTTCAAAAACAGCCTTATCTCTGCGAGAGAAGCTCAAAAACAGCATAAAACTGCTTTACAGTGCCAACGGCTTAAACTAAGTGTTTACGAAACAAAATTCTTCATCAGCAAATGGGATACACTACATGGCCAATGTGGCTTCACTTTGTGTCTGCAATTACACAGAAAAACAGCATTTCAAGACTCACTTTCTCATACCAAATGTAAAACTGCATCTCAGCGCCACGGCTTAAAACTAAGTGTTTACAAACAAGTTTCATACTCAGAAACTTTGGCAAATGGGATACACTACATGTGCAAAGTGGTTTCAAGTCACTTTGGTGTGGACAATTTCACAGGAAACACAATGTTTTCAAAAACAGCCTTATCTCAGCGAGAGAAGCTCAAAAATCAGCATAAAACTGCTTTAACGGCTTAAACTAAGTGTTTTACGAACAAATTTCTTCATCACTACTATGTCAAATGGGGATAAACAACATGGGACAAAGTGGTTTCAAGTCACTTAGTGTGGACAATTTGACAGGAAACACAATGATTTCAAAAAACAGCCTTATCTCAGCGAGAGAATGCTCAAAAACAGCATACAAACTGCTTTACAGTGCCACGGCCTTAAACTAAGTGTTTACGAACAAATTTCTTCATCAGCAAATGGGATACACTACATGGCCAATGTGGCTTCACTTTGTGTCTGCAATTACACAGAAAACAGCATTTCAAGACTCACTTTCTCATCCTAATGTAAAACTGCATCACAGCGCCACGGCTTAAACTAAGTGTTTACAAATAAGTTTCATACTCAGAACTTTGGCAAATGGGATACACTACATGTGCAAAGTGGTTTCAAGTCACTTTGTGTGGACAAATTTCACAGGAAACACAATGTTTCAAAAACAGCCTTATCTCAGCTGAGAGAAGCTCAAAAACAGCATAAAACTGCTTTACAGCTTAAACTAAGTGTTTACGAACAAATTTCTTCATCACTACTATGGCAAATGGGATAAACAACATGGACAAAGTGGTTTCAAGTCACTTTGTGTTGACAATTTCACAGGAAACACAATGTTTCAAAAACAGCCTTATCTCAGCGAGAGAAGCTCAAAAACAGCATAAAACTGCTTTACAGCTTAAACTAAGTGTTTACGAACAAATTTCTTCATCACTACTATGGCAAATGGGATAAACAACATGGACAAAGTGGTTTCAAGTCACTTTGTGTGGACAATTTCACAGGAAACACAATGTTTCAAAAACAGCCTTATCTCTGCGAGAGAAGCTCAAAAACAGCATAAAACTGCTTTACAGTGCCACGGCTTAAACTAAGTGTTTACGAACAAATTTCTTCATCAGCAAATGGGATACACTACATGGCCAATGTGGCTTCACTTTGTGTCTGCAATTACACAGAAAACAGCATTTCAAGACTCACTTTCTCATCCTAATGTAAAACTGCATCACAGCGCCACGGCTTAAACTAAGTGTTTACAAACAAGTTTCATACTCAGAACTTTGGCAAATGGGGATACACTACATGTGCAAAGTGGTTTCAAGTCACTTTGTGTGGACAATTTCACAGGAAACACAATGTTTCAAAAACAGCCTTATCTCAGCGAGAGAAGCTCAAAAACAGCATAAAACTGCTTTACGGCTTAAACTAAGTGTTTACGAACAAATTTCTTCATCACTACTATGGCAAATGGGATAAACAACATGGACAAAGTGGTTTCAAGTCACTTTGTGTTGACAATTTCACAGGAAACACAATGTTTCAAAAACAGCCTTATCTCAGCGAGAGAAGCTCAAAAACAGCATAAAACTGCTTTACAGCTTAAACTAAGTGTTTACGAACAAATTTCTTCATCACTACTATGGCAAATGGGATAAACAACATGGACAAAGTGGTTTCAAGTCACTTTGTGTGGACAATTTCACAGGAAACACAATGTTTCAAAAACAGCCTTATCTCTGCGAGAGAAGCTCAAAAACAGCATAAAACTGCTTTACAGTGCCACGGCTTAAACTAAGTGTTTACGAACAAATTTCTTCATCAGCAAATGGGATACACTACATGGCCAATGTGGCTTCACTTTGTGTCTGCAATTACACAGAAAACAGCATTTCAAGACTCACTTTCTCATCCTAATGTAAAACTGCATCACAGCGCCACGGCTTAAACTAAGTGTTTACAAACAAGTTTCATACTCAGAACTTTGGCAAATGGGATACACTACATGTGCAAAGTGGTTTCAAGTCACTTTGTGTGGACAATTTCACAGGAAACACAATGTTTCAAAAACAGCCTTATCTCAGCGAGAGAAGCTCAAAAACAGCATAAAACTGCTTTACGGCTTAAAATAAGTGTTTACGAACAAATTTCTTCATCACTACTATGTCAAATGGGATAAACAACATGGACAAAGTGGTTTCAAGTCACTTTGTGTGGACAATTTGACAGGAAACACAATGTTTCAAAAACAGCCTTATCTCAGCGAGAGAAGCTCAAAAACAGCATAAAACTGCTTTACAGTGCCACGGCTTAAACTAAGTGTTTACGAACAAATTTCTTCATCAGCAAATGGGATACACTACATGGCCAATGTGGCTTCACTTTGTGTCTGCAATTACACAGAAAACAGCATTTCAAGACTCACTTTCTCATCCTAATGTAAAACTGCATCACAGCGCCACGGCTTAAACTAAGTGTTTACAAATAAGTTTCATACTCAGAACTTTGGCAAATGGGATACACTACATGTGCAAAGTGGTTTCAAGTCACTTTGTGTGGACAATTTCACAGGAAACACAATGTTTCAAAAACAGCCTTATCTCAGCGAGAGAAGCTCAAAAACAGCATAAAACTGCTTTACAGCTTAAACTAAGTGTTTACGAACAAATTTCTTCATCACTACTATGGCAAATGGGATAAACAACATGGACAAAGTGGTTTCAAGTCACTTTGTGTTGACAATTTCACAGGAAACACAATGTTTCAAAAACAGCCTTATCTCAGCGAGAGAAGCTCAAAAACAGCATAAAACTGCTTTACAGCTTAAACTAAGTGTTTACGAACAAATTTCTTCATCACTACTATGGCAAATGGGATAAACAACATGGACAAAGTGGTTTCAAGTCACTTTGTGTGGACAATTTCACAGGAAACACAATGTTTCAAAAACAGCCTTATCTCTGCGAGAGAAGCTCAAAAACAGCATAAAACTGCTTTACAGTGCCACGGCTTAAACTAAGTGTTTACGAACAAATTTCTTCATCAGCAAATGGGATACACTACATGGCCAATGTGGCTTCACTTTGTGTCTGCAATTACACAGAAAACAGCATTTCAAGACTCACTTTCTCATCCTAATGTAAAACTGCATCACAGCGCCACGGCTTAAACTAAGTGTTTACAAACAAGTTTCATACTCAGAACTTTGGCAAATGGGATACACTACATGTGCAAAGTGGTTTCAAGTCACTTTGTGTGGACAATTTCACAGGAAACACAATGTTTCAAAAACAGCCTTATCTCAGCGAGAGAAGCTCAAAAACAGCATAAAACTGCTTTACGGCTTAAACTAAGTGTTTACGAACAAATTTCTTCATCACTACTATGGCAAATGGGATAAACAACATGGACAAAGTGGTTTCAAGTCACTTTGTGTGGACAATTTCACAGGAAACACAATGTTTCAAAAACAGCCTTATCTCAGCGAGAGAAGCTCAAAAACAGCATAAAACTGCATTACAGTGCCACGGCTTAAACTAAGTGTTTCTGAACAAATTTCTTCAACAGCAAATGGGATACACTACATGGCCAATGTGGCTTCACTTTGTGTCTGCAATTAGACAGAAAACAGCATTTCAAGTCTCACTTTCTCATCCTAATGTAAAACTGCATCACAGCGCCACGGCTTAAACTAAGTGTTTACAAATAAGTTTCATACTCAGAACTTTGGCAAATGGGATACACTACATGTGCAAAGTGGTTTCAAGTCACTTTGTGTTGACAATTTCACAGGAAACACAATGTTTCAAAAACAGCCTTATCTCAGCGAGAGAAGCTCAAAAACAGCATAAAACTGCTTTTCGGCTTAAACTAAGTGTTTACGAACAAATTTCTTCATCACTACTATGGCAAATGGGATAAACAACATGGACAAAGTGGTTTCAAGTCACTTTGTGTGGACAATTTCACAGGAAACACAATGTTTCAAAAACAGCCTTATCTCAGCGAGAGAAGCTCAAAAACAGCATAAAACTGCATTACAGTGCCACGGCTTAAACTAAGTGTTTCTGAACAAATTTCTTCAACAGCAAATGGGATACACTACATGGCCAATGTGGCTTCACTTTGTGTCTGCAATTAGACAGAAAACAGCATTTCAAGTCTCACTTTCTCATCCTAATGTAAAACTGCATCACAGCGCCACGGCTTAAACTAAGTGTTTACAAATAAGTTTCATACTCAGAACTTTGGCAAATGGGATACACTACATGTGCAAAGTGGTTTCAAGTCACTTTGTGTTGACAATTTCACAGGAAACACAATGTTTCAAAAACAGCCTTATCTCAGCGAGAGAAGCTCAAAAACAGCATAAAACTGCTTTTCGGCTTAAACTAAGTGTTTACGAACAAATTTCTTCATCACTACTATGTCAAATGGGATAAACAACATGGACAAAGTGGTTTCAAGTCACTTTGTGTGGACAATTTCACAGGAAACACAATGTTTCAAAAACAGCCTTATCTCAGCGAGAGAAGCTCAAAAACAGCATAAAACTGCTTTACAGCTTAAACTAAGTGTTTACGAACAAATTTCTTCATCACTACTATGGCAAATGGGATAAACAACATGGACAAAGTGGTTTCAAGTCACTTTGTGTGGACAATTTCACAGGAAACACAATGTTTCAAAAACAGCCTTATCTCAGCGAGAGAAGCTCAAAAACAGCATAAAACTGCTTTACAGTGCCAAGGCTTAAACTAAGTGTTTACGAACAAATTTCTTCATCAGCAAATGGGATACACTACATGGCCAATGTGGCTTCACTTTGTGTCTGCAATTACACAGAAAACAGCATTTCAAGACTCACTTTCTCATCCTAATGTAAAACTGCATCACAGCGCCACGGCTTAAACTAAGTGTTTACAAACAAGTTTCATACTCAGAACTTTGGCAAATGGGATACACTACATGTGCAAAGTGGTTTCAAGTCACTTTGTGTGGACAATTTCACAGGAAACACAATGTTTCAAAAACAGCCTTATCTCAGCGAGAGAAGCTCAAAAACAGCATAAAACTGCTTTTCGGCTTAAACTAAGTGTTTACGAACAAATTTCTTCATCACTACTATGTCAAATGGGATAAACAACATGGACAAAGTGGTTTCAAGTCACTTTGTGTGGACAATTTGACAGGAAACACAATGTTTCAAAAACAGCCTTATCTCAGCGAGAGAAGCTCAAAAACAGCATAAAACTGCTTTACGGCTTAAACTAAGTGTTTACGAACAAATTTCTTCATCACTACTATGGCAAATGGGATAAACAACATGGACAAAGTGGTTTCAAGTCACTTTGTGTGGACAATTTCACAGGAAACACAATGTTTCAAAAACAGCCTTATCTCAGCGAGAGAAGCTCAAAAACAGCATAAAACTGCTTTACAGCTTAAACTAAGTGTTAACGAACAAATTTCTTCATCACTACTATGGCAAATGGGATAAACAACATGGACAAAGTGGTTTCAAGTCACTTTGTGTGGACAATTTCACAGGAAACACAATGTTTCAAAAACAGCCTTATCTCAGCGAGAGAAGCTCAAAAACAGCATAAAACTGCTTTACAGTGCCACGGCTTAAACTAAGTGTTTACGAACAAATTTCTTCATCAGCAAATGGGATACACTAAATGGCCAATGTGGCTTCACTTTGTGTCTGCAATTACACAGAAAACAGCATTTCAAGACTCACTTTCTCATCCTAATGTAAAACTGCATCACAGCGCCACGGCTTAAACTAAGTGTTTACAAATAAGTTTCATACTCAGAACTTTGGCAAATGGGATACACTACATGTGCAAAGTGGTTTCAAGTCACTTTGTGTGGACAATTTCACAGGAAACACAATGTTTCAAAAACAGCCTTATCTCAGCGAGAGAAGCTCAAAAACAGCATAAAACTGCTTTTCGGCTTAAACTAAGTGTTTACGAACAAATTTCTTCATCACTACTATGTCAAATGGGATAAACAACATGGACAAAGTGGTTTCAAGTCACTTTGTGTGGACAATTTGACAGGAAACACAATGTTTCAAAAACAGCCTTATCTCAGCGAGAGAAGCTCAAAAACAGCATAAAACTGCTTTACGGCTTAAACTAAGTGTTTACGAACAAATTTCTTCATCACTACTATGGCAAATGGGATAAACAACATGGACAAAGTGGTTTCAAGTCACTTTGTGTGGACAATTTCACAGGAAACACAATGTTTCGAAAACAGCCTTATCTCAGCGAGAGAAGCTCAAAAACAGCATAAAACTGCTTTACAGCTTAAACTAAGTGTTTACGAACAAATTTCTTCATCACTACTATGGCAAATGGGATAAACAACATGGACAAAGTGGTTTCAAGTCACTTTGTGTGGACAATTTGACAGGAAACACAATGTTTCAAAAACAGCCTTATCTCAGCGAGAGAAGCTCAAAAACAGCATAAAACTGCTTTACAGTGCCACGGCTTAAACTAAGTGTTTACGAACAAATTTCTTCATCAGCAAATGGGATACACTACATGGCCAATGTGGCTTCACTTTGTGTCTGCAATTACACAGAAAACAGCATTTCAAGACTCACTTTCTCATCCTAATGTAAAACTGCATCACAGCGCCACGGCTTAAACTAAGTGTTTACAAATAAGTTTCATACTCAGAACTTTGGCAAATGGGATACACTACATGTGCAAAGTGGTTTCAAGTCACTTTGTGTGGACAATTTCACAGGAAACACAATGTTTCAAAAACAGCCTTATCTCAGCGAGAGAAGCTCAAAAACAGCATAAAACTGCTTTTCGGCTTAAACTAAGTGTTTACGAACAAATTTCTTCATCACTACTATGTCAAATGGGATAAACAACATGGACAAAGTGGTTTCAAGTCACTTTGTGTGGACAATTTGACAGGAAACACAATGTTTCAAAAACAGCCTTATCTCAGCGAGAGAAGCTCAAAAACAGCATAAAACTGCTTTACGGCTTAAACTAAGTGTTTACGAACAAATTTCTTCATCACTACTATGGCAAATGGGATAAACAACATGGACAAAGTGGTTTCAAGTCACTTTGTGTGGACAATTTCACAGGAAACACAATGTTTCAAAAACAGCCTTATCTCAGCGAGAGAAGCTCAAAAACAGCATAAAACTGCATTACAGTGCCACGGCTTAAACTAAGTGTTTCTGAACAAATTTCTTCAACAGCAAATGGGATACACTACATGGCCAATGTGGCTTCACTTTGTGTCTGCAATTAGACAGAAAACAGCATTTCAAGTCTCACTTTCTCATCCTAATGTAAAACTGCATCACAGCGCCACGGCTTAAACTAAGTGTTTACAAATAAGTTTCATACTCAGAACTTTGGCAAATGGGATACACTACATGTGCAAAGTGGTTTCAAGTCACTTTGTGTGGACAATTTCACAGGAAACACAATGTTTCAAAAACAGCCTTATCTCAGCGAGAGAAGCTCAAAAACAGCATAAAACTGCTTTTCGGCTTAAACTAAGTGTTTACGAACAAATTTCTTCATCACTACTATGTCAAATGGGATAAACAACATGGACAAAGTGGTTTCAAGTCACTTTGTGTGGACAATTTCACAGGAAACACAATGTTTCAAAAACAGCCTTATCTCAGCGAGAGAAGCTCAAAAACAGCATAAAACTGCTTTACAGCTTAAACTAAGTGTTTACGAACAAATTTCTTCATCACTACTATGGCAAATGGGATAAACAACATGGACAAAGTGGTTTCAAGTCACTTTGTGTGGACAATTTCACAGGAAACACAATGTTTCAAAAACAGCCTTATCTCAGCGAGAGAAGCTCAAAAACAGCATAAAACTGCTTTACAGTGCCAAGGCTTAAACTAAGTGTTTACGAACAAATTTCTTCATCAGCAAATGGGATACACTACATGGCCAATGTGGCTTCACTTTGTGTCTGCAATTACACAGAAAACAGCATTTCAAGACTCACTTTCTCATCCTAATGTAAAACTGCATCACAGCGCCACGGCTTAAACTAAGTGTTTACAAACAAGTTTCATACTCAGAACTTTGGCAAATGGGATACACTACATGTGCAAAGTGGTTTCAAGTCACTTTGTGTGGACAATTTCACAGGAAACACAATGTTTCAAAAACAGCCTTATCTCAGCGAGAGAAGCTCAAAAACAGCATAAAACTGCTTTTCGGCTTAAACTAAGTGTTTACGAACAAATTTCTTCATCACTACTATGTCAAATGGGATAAACAACATGGACAAAGTGGTTTCAAGTCACTTTGTGTGGACAATTTGACAGGAAACACAATGTTTCAAAAACAGCCTTATCTCAGCGAGAGAAGCTCAAAAACAGCATAAAACTGCTTTACGGCTTAAACTAAGTGTTTACGAACAAATTTCTTCATCACTACTATGGCAAATGGGATAAACAACATGGACAAAGTGGTTTCAAGTCACTTTGTGTGGACAATTTCACAGGAAACACAATGTTTCAAAAACAGCCTTATCTCAGCGAGAGAAGCTCAAAAACAGCATAAAACTGCTTTACAGCTTAAACTAAGTGTTAACGAACAAATTTCTTCATCACTACTATGGCAAATGGGATAAACAACATGGACAAAGTGGTTTCAAGTCACTTTGTGTGGACAATTTCACAGGAAACACAATGTTTCAAAAACAGCCTTATCTCAGCGAGAGAAGCTCAAAAACAGCATAAAACTGCTTTACAGTGCCACGGCTTAAACTAAGTGTTTACGAACAAATTTCTTCATCAGCAAATGGGATACACTAAATGGCCAATGTGGCTTCACTTTGTGTCTGCAATTACACAGAAAACAGCATTTCAAGACTCACTTTCTCATCCTAATGTAAAACTGCATCACAGCGCCACGGCTTAAACTAAGTGTTTACAAATAAGTTTCATACTCAGAACTTTGGCAAATGGGATACACTACATGTGCAAAGTGGTTTCAAGTCACTTTGTGTGGACAATTTCACAGGAAACACAATGTTTCAAAAACAGCCTTATCTCAGCGAGAGAAGCTCAAAAACAGCATAAAACTGCTTTTCGGCTTAAACTAAGTGTTTACGAACAAATTTCTTCATCACTACTATGTCAAATGGGATAAACAACATGGACAAAGTGGTTTCAAGTCACTTTGTGTGGACAATTTGACAGGAAACACAATGTTTCAAAAACAGCCTTATCTCAGCGAGAGAAGCTCAAAAACAGCATAAAACTGCTTTACGGCTTAAACTAAGTGTTTACGAACAAATTTCTTCATCACTACTATGGCAAATGGGATAAACAACATGGACAAAGTGGTTTCAAGTCACTTTGTGTGGACAATTTGACAGGAAACACAATGTTTCAAAAACAGCCTTATCTCAGCGAGAGAAGCTCAAAAACAGCATAAAACTGCTTTACAGTGCCACGGCTTAAACTAAGTGTTTACGAACAAATTTCTTCATCAGCAAATGGGATACACTACATGGCCAATGTGGCTTCACTTTGTGTCTGCAATTACACAGAAAACAGCATTTCAAGACTCACTTTCTCATCCTAATGTAAAACTGCATCACAGCGCCACGGCTTAAACTAAGTGTTTACAAATAAGTTTCATACTCAGAACTTTGGCAAATGGGATACACTACATGTGCAAAGTGGTTTCAAGTCACTTTGTGTGGACAATTTCACAGGAAACACAATGTTTCAAAAACAGCCTTATCTCAGCGAGAGAAGCTCAAAAACAGCATAAAACTGCTTTTCGGCTTAAACTAAGTGTTTACGAACAAATTTCTTCATCACTACTATGTCAAATGGGATAAACAACATGGACAAAGTGGTTTCAAGTCACTTTGTGTGGACAATTTGACAGGAAACACAATGTTTCAAAAACAGCCTTATCTCAGCGAGAGAAGCTCAAAAACAGCATAAAACTGCTTTACGGCTTAAACTAAGTGTTTACGAACAAATTTCTTCATCACTACTATGTCAAATGGGATAAACAACATGGACAAAGTGGTTTCAAGTCACTTTGTGTGGACAATTTCACAGGAAACACAATGTTTCAAAAACAGCCTTATCTCAGCGAGAGAAGCTCAAAAACAGCATAAAACTGCTTTACAGTGCCACGGCTTAAACTAAGTGTTTACGAACAAATTTCTTCATCAGCAAATGGGATACACTACATGGCCAATGTGGCTTCACTTTGTGTCTGCAATTACACAGAAAACAGCATTTCAAGACTCACTTTCTCATCCTAATGTAAAACTGCATCACAGCGCCACGGCTTAAACTAAGTGTTTACAAATAAGTTTCATACTCAGAACTTTGGCAAATGGGATACACTACATGTGCAAAGTGGTTTCAAGTCACTTTGTGTGGACAATTTCACAGGAAACACAATGTTTCAAAAACAGCCTTATCTCAGCGAGAGAAGCTCAAAAACAGCATAAAACTGCTTTTCGGCTTAAACTAAGTGTTTACGAACAAATTTCTTCATCACTACTATGGCAAATGGGATAAACAACATGGACAAAGTGGTTTTAAGTCACTTTGTGTGGACAATTTCACAGGAAACACAATGTTTCAAAAACAGCCTTATCTCAGCGAGAGAAGCTCAAAAACAGCATAAAACTGCTTTTCGGCTTAAACTAAGTGTTTACGAACAAATTTCTTCATCACTACTATGTCAAATGGGATAAACAACATGGACAAAGTGGTTTCAAGTCACTTTGTGTGGACAATTTCACAGGAAACACAATGTTTCAAAAACAGCCTTATCTCAGCGAGAGAAGCTCAAAAACAGCATAAAACTGCTTTACAGTGCCACGACTTAAACTAAGTGTTTACGAACAAATTTCTTCATCACTACTATGGCAAATGGGATAAACAACATGGACAAAGTGGTTTCAAGTCACTTTGTGTGGACAATTTCACAGGAAACACAATGTTTCAAAAACAGCCTTGTCTCAGCGAGAGAAGCTCAAAAACAGCATAAAACTGCTTTACAGCTTAAACTAAGTGTTTACGAACAAATTTCTTCATCACTACTATGTCAAATGGGATAAACAACATGGACAAAGTGGTTTCAAGTCACTTTGTGTGGACAATTTGACAGGAAACACAATGTTTCAAAAACAGCCTTATCTCAGCGAGAGAAGCTCAAAAACAGCATAAAACTGCTTTACGGCTTAAACTAAGTGTTTACGAACAAATTTCTTCATCACTACTATGGCAAATGGGATAAACAACATGGACAAAGTGGTTTCAAGTCACTTTGTGTGGACAATTTCACAGGAAACACAATGTTTCAAAAACAGCCTTATCTCAGCGAGAGAAGCTCAAAAACAGCATAAAACTGCTTTACAGTGCCACGGCTTAAACTAAGTGTTTACGAACAAATTTCTTCATCAGCAAATGGGATACACTACGTGGCCAATGTGGCTTCACTTTGTGTCTGCAATTACACAGAAAACAGCATTTCAAGACTCACTTTCTCATCCTAATGTAAAACTGCATCACAGCGCCACGGCTTAAACTAAGTGTTTACAAACAAGTTTCATACTCAGAACTTTGGCAAATGGGATACACTACATGTGCAAAGTGGTTTCAAGTCACTTTGTGTGGACAATTTCACAGGAAACACAATGTTTCAAAAACAGCCTTATCTCAGCGAGAGAAGCTCAAAAACAGCATAAAACTGCTTTTCGGCTTAAACTAAGTGTTTACGAACAAATTTCTTCATCACTACTATGTCAAATGGGATAAACAACATGGACAAAGTGGTTTCAAGTCACTTTGTGTGGACAATTTGACAGGAAACACAATGTTTCAAAAACAGCCTTATCTCAGCAAGAGAAGCTCAAAAACAGCATAAAACTGCTTTACGGCTTAAACTAAGTGTTTACGAAAAAATTTCTTCATCACTACTATGGCAAATGGGATAAACAACATGGACAAAGTGGTTTCAAGTCACTTTGTGTGGACAATTTCACAGGAAACACAATGTTTCAAAAACAGCCTTATCTCAGCGAGAGAAGCTCAAAAACAGCGTAAAACTGCTTTTCGGCTTAAACTAAGTGTTTACGAACAAATTTCTTCATCACTACTATGTCAAATGGGATAAACAACATGGACAAAGTGGTTTCAAGTCACTTTGTGTGGACAATTTCACAGGAAACACAATGTTTCAAAAACAGCCTTATCTCAGCGAGAGAAGCTCAAAAACAGCATAAAACTGCTTTACAGCTTAAACTAAGTGTTTACGAACAAATTTCTTCATCACTACTATGGCAAATGGGATAAACAACATGGACAAAGTGGTTTCAAGTCACTTTGTGTGGACAATTTCACAGGAAACACAATGTTTCAAAAACAGCCTTATCTCAGCGAGAGAAGCTCAAAAACAGCATAAAACTGCTTTACAGTGCCAAGGCTAAAACTAAGTGTTTACGAACAAATTTCTTCATCAGCAAATGGGATACACTACATGGCCAATGTGGCTTCACTTTGTGTCTGCAATTACACAGAAAACAGCATTTCAAGACTCACTTTCTCATCCTAATGTAAAACTGCATCACAGCGCCACGGCTTAAACTAAGTGTTTACAAACAAGTTTCATACTCAGAACTTTGGCAAATGGGATACACTACATGTGCAAAGTGGTTTCAAGTCACTTTGTGTGGACAATTTCACAGGAAACACAATGTTTCAAAAACAGCCTTATCTCAGCGAGAGAAGCTCAAAAACAGCATAAAACTGCTTTTCGGCTTAAACTAAGTGTTTACGAACAAATTTCTTCATCACTACTATGTCAAATGGGATAAACAACATGGACAAAGTGGTTTCAAGTCACTTTGTGTGGACAATTTGACAGGAAACACAATGTTTCAAAAACAGCCTTATCTCAGCAAGAGAAGCTCAAAAACAGCATAAAACTGCTTTACGGCTTAAACTAAGTGTTTACGAAAAAATTTCTTCATCACTACTATGGCAAATGGGATAAACAACATGGACAAAGTGGTTTCAAGTCACTTTGTGTGGACAATTTCACAGGAAACACAATGTTTCAAAAACAGCCTTATCTCAGCGAGAGAAGCTCAAAAACAGCGTAAAACTGCTTTTCGGCTTAAACTAAGTGTTTACGAACAAATTTCTTCATCACTACTATGTCAAATGGGATAAACAACATGGACAAAGTGGTTTCAAGTCACTTTGTGTGGACAATTTCACAGGAAACACAATGTTTCAAAAACAGCCTTATCTCAGCGAGAGAAGCTCAAAAACAGCATAAAACTGCTTTACAGCTTAAACTAAGTGTTTACGAACAAATTTCTTCATCACTACTATGGCAAATGGGATAAACAACATGGACAAAGTGGTTTCAAGTCACTTTGTGTGGACAATTTCACAGGAAACACAATGTTTCAAAAACAGCCTTATCTCAGCGAGAGAAGCTCAAAAACAGCATAAAACTGCTTTACAGTGCCAAGGCTAAAACTAAGTGTTTACGAACAAATTTCTTCATCAGCAAATGGGATACACTACATGGCCAATGTGGCTTCACTTTGTGTCTGCAATTACACAGAAAACAGCATTTCAAGACTCACTTTCTCATCCTAATGTAAAACTGCATCACAGCGCCACGGCTTAAACTAAGTGTTTACAAACAAGTTTCATACTCAGAACTTTGGCAAATGGGATACACTACATGTGCAAAGTGGTTTCAAGTCACTTTGTGTGGACAATTTCACAGGAAACACAATGTTTCAAAAACAGCCTTATCTCAGCGAGAGAAGCTCAAAAACAGCATAAAACTGCTTTTCGGCTTAAACTAAGTGTTTACGAACAAATTTCTTCATCACTACTATGTCAAATGGGATAAACAACATGGACAAAGTGGTTTCAAGTCACTTTGTGTGGACAATTTGACAGGAAACACAATGTTTCAAAAACAGCCTTATCTCAGCGAGAGAAGCTCAAAAACAGTATAAAACTGCTTTACGGCTTAAACTAAGTGTTTACGAACAAATTTCTTCATCACTACTATGGCAAATGGGATAAACAACATGGACAAAGTGGTTTCAAGTCACTTTGTGTGGACAATTTCACAGGAAACACAATGTTTCAAAAACAGCCTTATCTCAGCGAGAGAAGCTCAAAAACAGCATAAAACTGCTTTACAGTGCCACGGCTTAAACTAAGTGTTTACGAACAAATTTCTTCATCAGCAAATGGGATACACTAAATGGCCAATGTGGCTTCACTTTGTGTCTGCAATTACACAGAAAACAGCATTTCAAGACTCACTTTCTCATCCTAATGTAAAACTGCATCACAGCGCCACGGCTTAAACTAAGTGTTTACAAATAAGTTTCATACTCAGAACTTTGGCAAATGGGATACACTACATGTGCAAAGTGGTTTCAAGTCACTTTGTGTGGACAATTTCACAGGAAACACAATGTTTCAAAAACAGCCTTATCTCAGCGAGAGAAGCTCAAAAACAGCATAAAACTGCTTTTCGGCTTAAACTAAGTGTTTACGAACAAATTTCTTCATCACTACTATGTCAAATGGGATAAACAACATGGACAAAGTGGTTTCAAGTCACTTTGTGTGGACAATTTGACAGGAAACACAATGTTTCAAAAACAGCCTTATCTCAGCGAGAGAAGCTCAAAAACAGCATAAAACTGCTTTACGGCTTAAACTAAGTGTTTACGAACAAATTTCTTCATCACTACTATGGCAAATGGGATAAACAACATGGACAAAGTGGTTTCAAGTCACTTTGTGTGGACAATTTCACAGGAAACACAATGTTTCAAAAACAGCCTTATCTCAGCGAGAGAAGCTCAAAAACAGCATAAAACTGCTTTACAGCTTAAACTAAGTGTTTACGAACAAATTTCTTCATCACTACTATGGCAAATGGGATAAACAACATGGACAAAGTGGTTTCAAGTCACTTTGTGTGGACAATTTGACAGGAAACACAATGTTTCAAAAACAGCCTTATCTCAGCGAGAGAAGCTCAAAAACAGCATAAAACTGCTTTACAGTGCCACGGCTTAAACTAAGTGTTTACGAACAAATTTCTTCATCAGCAAATGGGATACACTACATGGCCAATGTGGCTTCACTTTGTGTCTGCAATTACACAGAAAACAGCATTTCAAGACTCACTTTCTCATCCTAATGTAAAACTGCATCACAGCGCCACGGCTTAAACTAAGTGTTTACAAATAAGTTTCATACTCAGAACTTTGGCAAATGGGATACACTACATGTGCAAAGTGGTTTCAAGTCACTTTGTGTGGACAATTTCACAGGAAACACAATGTTTCAAAAACAGCCTTATCTCAGCGAGAGAAGCTCAAAAACAGCATAAAACTGCTTTTCGGCTTAAACTAAGTGTTTACGAACAAATTTCTTCATCACTACTATGTCAAATGGGATAAACAACATGGACAAAGTGGTTTCAAGTCACTTTGTGTGGACAATTTGACAGGAAACACAATGTTTCAAAAACAGCCTTATCTCAGCGAGAGAAGCTCAAAAACAGCATAAAACTGCTTTACGGCTTAAACTAAGTGTTTACGAACAAATTTCTTCATCACTACTATGGCAAATGGGATAAACAACATGGACAAAGTGGTTTCAAGTCACTTTGTGTGGACAATTTGACAGGAAACACAATGTTTCAAAAACAGCCTTATCTCAGCGAGAGAAGCTCAAAAACAGCATAAAACTGCTTTACAGTGCCACGGCTTAAACTAAGTGTTTACGAACAAATTTCTTCATCAGCAAATGGGATACACTACATGGCCAATGTGGCTTCACTTTGTGTCTGCAATTACACAGAAAACAGCATTTCAAGACTCACTTTCTCATCCTAATGTAAAACTGCATCACAGCGCCACGGCTTAAACTAAGTGTTTACAAATAAGTTTCATACTCAGAACTTTGGCAAATGGGATAAACAACATGGACAAAGTGGTTTCAAGTCACTTTGTGTGGACAATTTCACAGGAAACACAATGTTTCAAAAACAGCCTTATCTCAGCGAGAGAAGCTCAAAAACAGCATAAAACTGCTTTACAGTGCCACGGCTTAAACTAAGTGTTTACGAACAAATTTCTTCATCAGCAAATGGGATACACTAAATGGCCAATGTGGCTTCACTTTGTGTCTGCAATTACACAGAAAACAGCATTTCAAGACTCACTTTCTCATCCTAATGTAAAACTGCATCACAGCGCCACGGCTTAAACTAAGTGTTTACAAATAAGTTTCATACTCAGAACTTTGGCAAATGGGATACACTACATGTGCAAAGTGGTTTCAAGTCACTTTGTGTGGACAATTTCACAGGAAACACAATGTTTCAAAAACAGCCTTATCTCAGCGAGAGAAGCTCAAAAACAGCATAAAACTGCTTTTCGGCTTAAACTAAGTGTTTACGAACAAATTTCTTCATCACTACTATGTCAAATGGGATAAACAACATGGACAAAGTGGTTTCAAGTCACTTTGTGTGGACAATTTGACAGGAAACACAATGTTTCAAAAACAGCCTTATCTCAGCGAGAGAAGCTCAAAAACAGCATAAAACTGCTTTACGGCTTAAACTAAGTGTTTACGAACAAATTTCTTCATCACTACTATGGCAAATGGGATAAACAACATGGACAAAGTGGTTTCAAGTCACTTTGTGTGGACAATTTCACAGGAAACACAATGTTTCAAAAACAGCCTTATCTCAGCGAGAGAAGCTCAAAAACAGCATAAAACTGCTTTACAGCTTAAACTAAGTGTTTACGAACAAATTTCTTCATCACTACTATGGCAAATGGGATAAACAACATGGACAAAGTGGTTTCAAGTCACTTTGTGTGGACAATTTGACAGGAAACACAATGTTTCAAAAACAGCCTTATCTCAGCGAGAGAAGCTCAAAAACAGCATAAAACTGCTTTACAGTGCCACGGCTTAAACTAAGTGTTTACGAACAAATTTCTTCATCAGCAAATGGGATACACTACATGGCCAATGTGGCTTCACTTTGTGTCTGCAATTACACAGAAAACAGCATTTCAAGACTCACTTTCTCATCCTAATGTAAAACTGCATCACAGCGCCACGGCTTAAACTAAGTGTTTACAAATAAGTTTCATACTCAGAACTTTGGCAAATGGGATACACTACATGTGCAAAGTGGTTTCAAGTCACTTTGTGTGGACAATTTCACAGGAAACACAATGTTTCAAAAACAGCCTTATCTCAGCGAGAGAAGCTCAAAAACAGCATAAAACTGCTTTTCGGCTTAAACTAAGTGTTTACGAACAAATTTCTTCATCACTACTATGTCAAATGGGATAAACAACATGGACAAAGTGGTTTCAAGTCACTTTGTGTGGACAATTTGACAGGAAACACAATGTTTCAAAAACAGCCTTATCTCAGCGAGAGAAGCTCAAAAACAGCATAAAACTGCTTTACGGCTTAAACTAAGTGTTTACGAACAAATTTCTTCATCACTACTATGGCAAATGGGATAAACAACATGGACAAAGTGGTTTCAAGTCACTTTGTGTGGACAATTTGACAGGAAACACAATGTTTCAAAAACAGCCTTATCTCAGCGAGAGAAGCTCAAAAACAGCATAAAACTGCTTTACAGTGCCACGGCTTAAACTAAGTGTTTACGAACAAATTTCTTCATCAGCAAATGGGATACACTACATGGCCAATGTGGCTTCACTTTGTGTCTGCAATTACACAGAAAACAGCATTTCAAGACTCACTTTCTCATCCTAATGTAAAACTGCATCACAGCGCCACGGCTTAAACTAAGTGTTTACAAACAAGTTTCATACTCAGAACTTTGGCAAATGGGATACACTACATGTGCAAAGTGGTTTCAAGTCACTTTGTGTGGACAATTTCACAGGAAACACAATGTTTCAAAAACAGCCTTATCTCAGCGAGAGAAGCTCAAAAACAGCATAAAACTGCTTTTCGGCTTAAACTAAGTGTTTACGAACAAATTTCTTCATCACTACTATGTCAAATGGGATAAACAACATGGACAAAGTGGTTTCAAGTCACTTTGTGTGGACAATTTGACAGGAAACACAATGTTTCAAAAACAGCCTTATCTCAGCGAGAGAAGCTCAAAAACAGCATAAAACTGCTTTACGGCTTAAACTAAGTGTTTACGAACAAATTTCTTCATCACTACTATGGCAAATGGGATAAACAACATGGACAAAGTGGTTTCAAGTCACTTTGTGTGGACAATTTCACAGGAAACACAATGTTTCAAAAACAGCCTTATCTCAGCGAGAGAAGCTCAAAAACAGCATAAAACTGCTTTACAGCTTAAACTAAGTGTTAACGAACAAATTTCTTCATCACTACTATGGCAAATGGGATAAACAACATGGACAAAGTGGTTTCAAGTCACTTTGTGTGGACAATTTCACAGGAAACACAATGTTTCAAAAACAGCCTTATCTCAGAGAGAGAAGCTCAAAAACAGCATAAAACTGCTTTACAGTGCCACGGCTTAAACTAAGTGTTTACGAACAAATTTCTTCATCAGCAAATGGGATACACTACATGGCCAATGTGGCTTCACTTTGTGTCTGCAATTACACAGAAAACAGCATTTCAAGACTCACTTTCTCATCCTAATGTAAAACTGCATCACAGCGCCACGGCTTAAACTAAGTGTTTACAAATAAGTTTCATACTCAGAACTTTAAATGGGATAAACAACATGGACAAAGTGGTTTCAAGTCACTTTGTGTGGACAATTTCACAGGAAACACAATGTTTCAAAAACAGCCTTATCTCAGCGAGAGAAGCTCAAAAACAGCATAAAACTGCATTATCACGGCTTAAACTAAGTGTTTACGAACAAATTTCTTCATCACTACTATGGCAAATGGGATAAACAACATGGACAAAGTGGTTTCAAGTCACTTTGTGTGGACAATTTCACAGGAAACACAATGTTTCAAAAACAGCCTTATCTCAGCGAGAGAAGCTCAAAAACAGCATAAAACTGCTTTACAGCTTAAACTAAGTGTTTACGAACAAATTTCTTCATCACTACTATGGCAAATGGGATAAACAACATGGACAAAGTGGTTTCAAGTCACTTTGTGTGGACAATTTCACAGGAAACACAATGTTTCAAAAACAGCCTTATCTCTGCGAGAGAAGCTCAAAAACAGCATAAAACTGCTTTACAGTGCCACGGCTTAAACTAAGTGTTTACGAACAAATTTCTTCATCAGCAAATGGGATACACTACATGGCCAATGTGGCTTCACTTTGTGTCTGCAATTACACAGAAAACAGCATTTCAAGACTCACTTTCTCATCCTAATGTAAAACTGCATCACAGCGCCACAGCTTAAACTAAGTGTTTACAAACAAGTTTCATACTCAGAACTTTGGCAAATGGGATACACTACATGTGCAAAGTGGTTTCAAGTCACTTTGTGTGGACAATTTCACAGGAAACACAATGTTTCAAAAACAGCCTTATCTCAGCGAGAGAAGCTCAAAAACAGCATAAAACTGCTTTTCGGCTTAAACTAAGTGTTTACGAACAAATTTCTTCATCACTACTATGTCAAATGGGATAAACAACATGGACAAAGTGGTTTCAAGTCACTTTGTGTGGACAATTTGACAGGAAACACAATGTTTCAAAAACAGCCTTATCTCAGCGAGAGAAGCTCAAAAACAGCATAAAACTGCTTTACGGCTTAAACTAAGTGTTTACGAACAAATTTCTTCATCACTACTATGGCAAATGGGATAAACAACATGGACAAAGTGGTTTCAAGTCACTTTGTGTGGACAATTTCACAGGAAACACAATGTTTCAAAAACAGCCTTATCTCAGCGAGAGAAGCTCAAAAACAGCATAAAACTGCTTTACAGTGCCAAGGCTTAAACTAAGTGTTTACGAACAAATTTCTTCATCAGCAAATGGGATACACTACATGGCCAATGTGGCTTCACTTTGTGTCTGCAATTACACAGAAAACAGCATTTCAAGACTCACTTTCTCATCCTAATGTAAAACTGCATCACAGCGCCACGGCTTAAACTAAGTGTTTACAAACAAGTTTCATACTCAGAACTTTGGCAAATGGGATACACTACATGTGCAAAGTGGTTTCAAGTCACTTTGTGTGGACAATTTCACAGGAAACACAATGTTTCAAAAACAGCCTTATCTCAGCGAGAGAAGCTCAAAAACAGCATAAAACTGCTTTTCGGCTTAAACTAAGTGTTTACGAACAAATTTCTTCATCACTACTATGTCAAATGGGATAAACAACATGGACAAAGTGGTTTCAAGTCACTTTGTGTGGACAATTTGACAGGAAACACAATGTTTCAAAAACAGCCTTATCTCAGCGAGAGAAGCTCAAAAACAGCATAAAACTGCTTTACGGCTTAAACTAAGTGTTTACGAACAAATTTCTTCATCACTACTATGGCAAATGGGATAAACAACATGGACAAAGTGGTTTCAAGTCACTTTGTGTGGACAATTTCACAGGAAACACAATGTTTCAAAAACAGCCTTATCTCAGCGAGAGAAGCTCAAAAACAGCATAAAACTGCATTACAGTGCCACGGCTTAAACTAAGTGTTTCTGAACAAATTTCTTCAACAGCAAATGGGATACACTACATGGCCAATGTGGCTTCACTTTGTGTCTGCAATTAGACAGAAAACAGCATTTCAAGTCTCACTTTCTCATCCTAATGTAAAACTGCATCACAGCGCCACGGCTTAAACTAAGTGTTTACAAATAAGTTTCATACTCAGAACTTTGGCAAATGGGATACACTACATGTGCAAAGTGGTTTCAAGTCACTTTGTGTGGACAATTTCACAGGAAACACAATGTTTCAAAAACAGCCTTATCTCAGCGAGAGAAGCTCAAAAACAGCATAAAACTGCTTTTCGGCTTAAACTAAGTGTTTACGAACAAATTTCTTCATCACTACTATGTCAAATGGGATAAACAACATGGACAAAGTGGTTTCAAGTCACTTTGTGTGGACAATTTCACAGGAAACACAATGTTTCAAAAACAGCCTTATCTCAGCGAGAGAAGCTCAAAAACAGCATAAAACTGCTTTACAGCTTAAACTAAGTGTTTACGAACAAATTTCTTCATCACTACTATGGCAAATGGGATAAACAACATGGACAAAGTGGTTTCAAGTCACTTTGTGTGGACAATTTCACAGGAAACACAATGTTTCAAAAACAGCCTTATCTCAGCGAGAGAAGCTCAAAAACAGCATAAAACTGCTTTACAGCTTAAACTAAGTGTTTACGAACAAATTTCTTCATCAGTACTATGGCAAATGGGATAAAGTACATGGACAAAGTGGTTTCAAGTCACTTTGTGTGGACAATTTCACAGGAAACACAATGTTTCAAAAACAGCCTTATCTCAGCGAGAGAAGCTCAAAAACAGCATATATCTGCATTACAGTGCCACGGCTTAAATTAAGTGTTTACGAACAAATTTCTTCATCAGTACTATGGCAAATGGGATAAACTACATGGACAAAGTGGTTTCAAGTCACTTTGTGTGGACAATTTCACAGGAAACACAATGTTTCAAAAACAGCCTTATCTCAGCGAGAGAAGCTCAAAAACAGCATAAAACTGCTTTACAGCTTAAACTAAGTGTTTACGAACAAATTTCTTCATCACTACTATGGCAAATGGGATAAACAACATGGACAAAGTGGTTTCAAGTCACTTTGTGTGGACAATTTCACAGGAAACACAATGTTTCAAAAACAGCCTTATCTCAGCGAGAGAAGCTCAAAAACAGCATAAAACTGCATTACAGTGCCACGGCTTAAACTAAGTGTTTCTGAACAACTTTCTTCAACAGCAAATGGGATACACTACATGGCCAATGTGGCTTCACTTTGTGTCTGCAATTAGACAGAAAACAGCATTTCAAGTCTCACTTTCTCATCCTAATGTAAAACTGCATCACAGCGCCACGGCTTAAACTAAGTGTTTACAAATAAGTTTCATACTCAGAACTTTGGCAAATGGGATACACTACATGTGCAAAGTGGTTTCAAGTCACTTTGTGTGGACAATTTCACAGGAAACACAATGTTTCAAAAACAGCCTTATCTCAGCGAGAGAAGCTCAAAAACAGCATAAAACTGCTTTTCGGCTTAAACTAAGTGTTTACGAACAAATTTCTTCATCACTACTATGTCAAATGGGATAAACAACATGGACAAAGTGGTTTCAAGTCACTTTGTGTGGACAATTTCACAGGAAACACAATGTTTCAAAAACAGCCTTATCTCAGCGAGAGAAGCTCAAAAACAGCATAAAACTGCTTTACAGCTTAAACTAAGTGTTTACGAACAAATTTCTTCATCACTACTATGGCAAATGGGATAAACAACATGGACAAAGTGGTTTCAAGTCACTTTGTGTGGACAATTTCACAGGAAACACAATGTTTCAAAAACAGCCTTATCTCAGCGAGAGAAGCTCAAAAACAGCATAAAACTGCTTTACAGTGCCAAGGCTTAAACTAAGTGTTTACGAACAAATTTCTTCATCAGCAAATGGGATACACTACATGGCCAATGTGGCTTCACTTTGTGTCTGCAATTACACAGAAAACAGCATTTCAAGTCTCACTTTCTGAGCCTAATGTAAAACTGCATTACAGTGCCACGTCTTAAACTAAGTGTTTACGAACAAATTTCTTCATCAGTACTATGGCAAATGGGATAAAGTACATGGACAAAGTGGTTTCAAGTCACTTTGTGTGGACAATTTCACAGGAAACACAATGTTTCCAAAACAGCCTTATCTCAGCGAGAGAAGCTCAAAAACAGCATATATCTGCATTACAGTGCCACGGCTTAAATTAAGTGTTTACAAACAAATTTTTTCATCAGTACTATGGCAAATGGGATAAACTACATGGACAATGTGGTTTCAAGTCACTTTGTGTGGACAATTTCACAGGAAACACAATGTTTCAAAAACAGCCTTATCTCAGCGAGAAAAGCTCAAAAACAGCATAAAACTGCTTTTCGGCTTAAACTAAGTGTTTCTGAACAAATTTCTTCAACAGCAAATGGGATACACTACATGGCCAATGTGGCTTCACTTTGTGTCTGCAATTAGACAGAAAACAGCATTTCAAGTCTCACTTTCTCATCCTAATGTAAAACTGCATCACAGCGCCACGGCTTAAACTAAGTGTTTACAAACAAGTTTCATACTCAGAACTTTGGCAAATGGGATACACTACATGTGCAAAGTGGTTTCAAGTCACTTTGTGTGGACAATTTCACAGGAAACACAATGTTTCAAAAACAGCCTTATCTCAGCGAGAAAAGCTCAAAAACAGCATAAAACTGCTTTTCGGCTTAAAGTAAGTGTTTACGAACAAATTTCTTCATCACTACTATGTCAAATGGGATAAACAACATGGACAAAGTGGTTTCAAGTCACTTTGTGTGGACAATTTGACAGGAAACACAATGTTTCAAAAACAGCCTTATCTCAGCGAGAGAAGCTCAAAAACAGCATAAAACTGCTTTACGGCTTAAACTAAGTGTTTACGAAAAAATTTCTTCATCACTACTATGGCAAATGGGATAAACAACATGGACAAAGTGGTTTCAAGTCACTTTGTGTTGACAATTTCACAGGAAACACAATGTTTCAAAAACAGCCTTATCTCAGCGAGAGAAGCTCAAAAACAGCATAAAACTGCTTTACAGCTTAAACTAAGTGTTTACGAACAAATTTCTTCATCACTACTATGGCAAATGGGATAAACAACATGGACAAAGTGGTTTCAAGTCACTTTGTGTGGACAATTTCACAGGAAACACAATGTTTCAAAAACAGCCTTATCTCAGCGAGAGAAGCTCAAAAACAGCATAAAACTGCATTACAGTGCCACGGCTTAAACTAAGTGTTTCTGAACAACTTTCTTCAACAGCAAATGGGATACACTACATGGCCAATGTGGCTTCACTTTGTGTCTGCAATTAGACAGAAAACAGCATTTCAAGTCTCACTTTCTCATCCTAATGTAAAACTGCATCACAGCGCCACGGCTTAAACTAAGTGTTTACAAATAAGTTTCATACTCAGAACTTTGGCAAATGGGATACACTACATGTGCAAAGTGGTTTCAAGTCACTTTGTGTGGACAATTTCACAGGAAACACAATGTTTCAAAAACAGCCTTATCTCAGCGAGAGAAGCTCAAAAACAGCATAAAACTGCTTTTCGGCTTAAACTAAGTGTTTACGAACAAATTTCTTCATCACTACTATGTCAAATGGGATAAACAACATGGACAAAGTGGTTTCAAGTCACTTTGTGTGGACAATTTCACAGGAAACACAATGTTTCAAAAACAGCCTTATCTCAGCGAGAGAAGCTCAAAAACAGCATAAAACTGCTTTACAGCTTAAACTAAGTGTTTACGAACAAATTTCTTCATCACTACTATGGCAAATGGGATAAACAACATGGACAAAGTGGTTTCAAGTCACTTTGTGTGGACAATTTCACAGGAAACACAATGTTTCAAAAACAGCCTTATCTCAGCGAGAGAAGCTCAAAAACAGCATAAAACTGCTTTACAGTGCCAAGGCTTAAACTAAGTGTTTACGAACAAATTTCTTCATCAGCAAATGGGATACACTACATGGCCAATGTGGCTTCACTTTGTGTCTGCAATTACACAGAAAACAGCATTTCAAGTCTCACTTTCTGAGCCTAATGTAAAACTGCATTACAGTGCCACGTCTTAAACTAAGTGTTTACGAACAAATTTCTTCATCAGTACTATGGCAAATGGGATAAAGTACATGGACAAAGTGGTTTCAAGTCACTTTGTGTGGACAATTTCACAGGAAACACAATGTTTCCAAAACAGCCTTATCTCAGCGAGAGAAGCTCAAAAACAGCATATATCTGCATTACAGTGCCACGGCTTAAATTAAGTGTTTACAAACAAATTTTTTCATCAGTACTATGGCAAATGGGATAAACTACATGGACAATGTGGTTTCAAGTCACTTTGTGTGGACAATTTCACAGGAAACACAATGTTTCAAAAACAGCCTTATCTCAGCGAGAAAAGCTCAAAAACAGCATAAAACTGCTTTTCGGCTTAAACTAAGTGTTTCTGAACAAATTTCTTCAACAGCAAATGGGATACACTACATGGCCAATGTGGCTTCACTTTGTGTCTGCAATTAGACAGAAAACAGCATTTCAAGTCTCACTTTCTCATCCTAATGTAAAACTGCATCACAGCGCCACGGCTTAAACTAAGTGTTTACAAACAAGTTTCATACTCAGAACTTTGGCAAATGGGATACACTACATGTGCAAAGTGGTTTCAAGTCACTTTGTGTGGACAATTTCACAGGAAACACAATGTTTCAAAAACAGCCTTATCTCAGCGAGAAAAGCTCAAAAACAGCATAAAACTGCTTTTCGGCTTAAAGTAAGTGTTTACGAACAAATTTCTTCATCACTACTATGTCAAATGGGATAAACAACATGGACAAAGTGGTTTCAAGTCACTTTGTGTGGACAATTTGACAGGAAACACAATGTTTCAAAAACAGCCTTATCTCAGCGAGAGAAGCTCAAAAACAGCATAAAACTGCTTTACGGCTTAAACTAAGTGTTTACGAAAAAATTTCTTCATCACTACTATGGCAAATGGGATAAACAACATGGACAAAGTGGTTTCAAGTCACTTTGTGTTGACAATTTCACAGGAAACACAATGTTTCAAAAACAGCCTTATCTCAGCGAGAGAAGCTCAAAAACAGCATAAAACTGCTTTACAGCTTAAACTAAGTGTTTACGAACAAATTTCTTCATCACTACTATGGCAAATGGGATAAACAACATGGACAAAGTGGTTTCAAGTCACTTTGTGTGGACAATTTCACAGGAAACACAATGTTTCAAAAACAGCCTTATCTCAGCGAGAGAAGCTCAAAAACAGCATAAAACTGCATTACAGTGCCACGGCTTAAACTAAGTGTTTCTGAACAACTTTCTTCAACAGCAAATGGGATACACTACATGGCCAATGTGGCTTCACTTTGTGTCTGCAATTAGACAGAAAACAGCATTTCAAGTCTCACTTTCTCATCCTAATGTAAAACTGCATCACAGCGCCACGGCTTAAACTAAGTGTTTACAAATAAGTTTCATACTCAGAACTTTGGCAAATGGGATACACTACATGTGCAAAGTGGTTTCAAGTCACTTTGTGTGGACAATTTCACAGGAAACACAATGTTTCAAAAACAGCCTTATCTCAGCGAGAGAAGCTCAAAAACAGCATAAAACTGCTTTTCGGCTTAAACTAAGTGTTTACGAACAAATTTCTTCATCACTACTATGTCAAATGGGATAAACAACATGGACAAAGTGGTTTCAAGTCACTTTGTGTGGACAATTTTCACAGGAAACACAATGTTTCAAAAACAGCCTTATCTCAGCGAGAGAAGCTCAAAAACAGCATAAAACTGCTTTACAGCTTAAACTAAGTGTTTACGAACAAATTTCTTCATCACTACTATGGCAAATGGGATAAACAACATGGACAAAGTGGTTTCAAGTCACTTTGTGTGGACAATTTCACAGGAAACACAATGTTTCAAAAACAGCCTTATCTCAGCGAGAGAAGCTCAAAAACAGCATAAAACTGCTTTACAGTGCCAAGGCTTAAACTAAGTGTTTACGAACAAATTTCTTCATCAGCAAATGGGATACACTACATGGCCAATGTGGCTTCACTTTGTGTCTGCAATTACACAGAAAACAGCATTTCAAGTCTCACTTTCTGAGCCTAATGTAAAACTGCATTACAGTGCCACGTCTTAAACTAAGTGTTTACGAACAAATTTCTTCATCAGTACTATGGCAAATGGGATAAAGTACATGGACAAAGTGGTTTCAAGTCACTTTGTGTGGACAATTTCACAGGAAACACAATGTTTCCAAAACAGCCTTATCTCAGCGAGAGAAGCTCAAAAACAGCATATATCTGCATTACAGTGCCACGGCTTAAATTAAGTGTTTACAAACAAATTTTTTCATCAGTACTATGGCAAATGGGATAAACTACATGGACAATGTGGTTTCAAGTCACTTTGTGTGGACAATTTCACAGGAAACACAATGTTTCAAAAACAGCCTTATCTCAGCGAGAAAAGCTCAAAAACAGCATAAAACTGCTTTTCGGCTTAAACTAAGTGTTTCTGAACAAATTTCTTCAACAGCAAATGGGATACACTACATGGCCAATGTGGCTTCACTTTGTGTCTGCAATTAGACAGAAAACAGCATTTCAAGTCTCACTTTCTCATCCTAATGTAAAACTGCATCACAGCGCCACGGCTTAAACTAAGTGTTTACAAACAAGTTTCATACTCAGAACTTTGGCAAATGGGATACACTACATGTGCAAAGTGGTTTCAAGTCACTTTGTGTGGACAATTTCACAGGAAACACAATGTTTCAAAAACAGCCTTATCTCAGCGAGAAAAGCTCAAAAACAGCATAAAACTGCTTTTCGGCTTAAAGTAAGTGTTTACGAACAAATTTCTTCATCACTACTATGTCAAATGGGATAAACAACATGGACAAAGTGGTTTCAAGTCACTTTGTGTGGACAATTTGACAGGAAACACAATGTTTCAAAAACAGCCTTATCTCAGCGAGAGAAGCTCAAAAACAGCATAAAACTGCTTTACGGCTTAAACTAAGTGTTTACGAAAAAATTTCTTCATCACTACTATGGCAAATGGGATAAACAACATGGACAAAGTGGTTTCAAGTCACTTTGTGTTGACAATTTCACAGGAAACACAATGTTTCAAAAACAGCCTTATCTCAGCGAGAGAAGCTCAAAAACAGCATAAAACTGCTTTACAGCTTAAACTAAGTGTTTACGAACAAATTTCTTCATCAGTACTATGGCAAAATGGGATAAAGTACATGGACAAAGTGGTTTCAAGTCACTTTGTGTGGACAATTTCACAGGAAACACAATGTTTCAAAAACAGCCTTATCTCAGCGAGAGAAGCTCAAAAACAGCATATATCTGCATTACAGTGCCACGGCTTAAATTAAGTGTTTACGAACAAATTTCTTCATCAGTACTATGGCAAATGGGATAAAACTACATGGACAAAGTGGTTTCAAGTCACTTTGTGTGGACAATTTCACAGGAAACACAATGTTTCAAAAACAGCCTTATCTCAGCGAGAGAAGCTCAAAAACAGCATAAAACTGCTTTACCAGCTTAAACTAAGTGTTTACGAACAAATTTCTTCATCACTACTATGGCAAATGGGATAAACAACATGGACAAAGTGGTTTCAAGTCACTTTGTGTGGACAATTTCACAGGAAACACAATGTTTCAAAAACAGCCTTATCTCAGCGAGAGAAGCTCAAAAACAGCATAAAACTGCATTACAGTGCCACGGCTTAAACTAAGTGTTTCTGAACAAATTTCTTCAACAGCAAATGGGATACACTACATGGCCAATGTGGCTTCACTTTGTGTCTGCAATTAGACAGAAAACAGCATTTCAAGTCTCACTTTCTCATCCTAATGTAAAACTGCATCACAGCGCCACGGCTTAAACCTAAGTGTTTACAAATAAGTTTCATACTCAGAACTTTGGCAAATGGGATACACTACATGTGCAAAGTGGTTTCAAGTCACTTTGTGTGGACAATTTCACAGGAAACACAATGTTTCAAAAACAGCCTTATCTCAGCGAGAGAAGCTCAAAAACAGCATAAAACTGCTTTTCGGCTTAAACTAAGTGTTTACGAACAAATTTCTTCATCACTACTATGTCAAATGGGATAAACAACATGGACAAAGTGGTTTCAAGTCACTTTGTGTGGACAATTTCACAGGAAACACAATGTTTCAAAAACAGCCTTATCTCAGCGAGAGAAGCTCAAAAACAGCATAAAACTGCTTTACAGCTTAAACTAAGTGTTTACGAACAAATTTCTTCATCACTACTATGGCAAATGGGATAAACAACATGGACAAAGTGGTTTCAAGTCACTTTGTGTGGACAATTTCACAGGAAACACAATGTTTCAAAAACAGCCTTATCTCAGCGAGAAAAGCTCAAAAACAGCATAAAACTGCTTTTCGGCTTAAACTAAGTGTTTTCTGAACAAATTTCTTCAACAGCAAATGGGATACACTACATGGCCAATGTGGCTTCACTTTGTGTCTGCAATTAGACAGAAAACAGCATTTCAAGTCTCACTTTCTCATCCTAATGTAAAACTGCATCACAGCGCCACGGCTTAAACTAAGTGTTTACAAACAAGTTTCATACTCAGAACTTTGGCAAATGGGATACACTACATGTGCAAAGTGGTTTCAAGTCACTTTGTGTGGACAATTTCACAGGAAACACAATGTTTCAAAAACAGCCTTATCTCAGCGAGAAAAGCTCAAAAACAGCATAAAACTGCTTTTCGGCTTAAAGTAAGTGTTTACGAACAAATTTCTTCATCACTACTATGTCAAATGGGATAAACAACATGGACAAAGTGGTTTCAAGTCACTTTGTGTGGACAATTTGACAGGAAACACAATGTTTCAAAAACAGCCTTATCTCAGCGAGAGAAGCTCAAAAACAGCATAAAACTGCTTTACGGCTTAAACTAAGTGTTTACGAAAAAATTTCTTCATCACTACTATGGCAAATGGGATAAACAACATGGACAAAGTGGTTTCAAGTCACTTTGTGTGGACAATTTCACAGGAAACACAATGTTTCAAAAACAGCCTTATCTCAGCGAGAGAAGCTCAAAAACAGCATAAAAACTGCTTTACAGCTTAAACTAAGTGTTTACGAACAAATTTCTTCATCAGTACTATGGCAAATGGGATAAAGTACATGGACAAAGTGGTTTCAAGTCACTTTGTGTGGACAATTTCACAGGAAACACAATGTTTCAAAAACAGCCTTATCTCAGCGAGAGAAGCTCAAAAACAGCATATATCTGCATTACAGTGCCACGGCTTAAATTAAGTGTTTACGAACAAATTTCTTCATCAGTACTATGGCAAATGGGATAAACTACATGGACAAAGTGGTTTCAAGTCACTTTGTGTGGACAATTTCACAGGAAACACAATGTTTCAAAAACAGCCTTATCTCAGCGAGAGAAGCTCAAAAACAGCATAAAACTGCTTTACAGCTTAAACTAAGTGTTTACGAACAAATTTCTTCATCACTACTATGGCAAATGGGATAAACAACATGGACAAAGTGGTTTCAAGTCACTTTGTGTGGACAATTTCACAGGAAACACAATGTTTCAAAAACAGCCTTATCTCAGCGAGAAAAGCTCAAAAACAGCATAAAACTGCTTTTCGGCTTAAACTAAGTGTTTCTGAACAAATTTCTTCAACAGCAAATGGGATACACTACATGGCCAATGTGGCTTCACTTTGTGTCTGCAATTAGACAGAAAACAGCATTTCAAGTCTCACTTTCTCATCCTAATGTAAAACTGCATCACAGCGCCACGGCTTAAACTAAGTGTTTACAAACAAGTTTCATACTCAGAACTTTGGCAAATGGGATACACTACATGTGCAAAGTGGTTTCAAGTCACTTTGTGTGGACAATTTCACAGGAAACACAATGTTTCAAAAACAGCCTTATCTCAGCGAGAAAAGCTCAAAAACAGCATAAAACTGCTTTTCGGCTTAAAGTAAGTGTTTACGAACAAATTTCTTCATCACTACTATGTCAAATGGGATAAACAACATGGACAAAGTGGTTTCAAGTCACTTTGTGTGGACAATTTGACAGGAAACACAATGTTTCAAAAACAGCCTTATCTCAGCGAGAGAAGCTCAAAAACAGCATAAAACTGCTTTACGGCTTAAACTAAGTGTTTACGAAAAAATTTCTTCATCACTACTATGGCAAATGGGATAAACAACATGGACAAAGTGGTTTCAAGTCACTTTGTGTTGACAATTTCACAGGAAACACAATGTTTCAAAAACAGCCTTATCTCAGCGAGAGAAGCTCAAAAACAGCATAAAACTGCTTTACAGCTTAAACTAAGTGTGTTACGAACAAATTTCTTCATCAGTACTATGGCAAATGGGATAAAGTACATGGACAAAGTGGTTTCAAGTCACTTTGTGTGGACAATTTCACAGGAAACACAATGTTTCAAAAACAGCCTTATCTCAGCGAGAGAAGCTCAAAAACAGCATATATCTGCATTACAGTGCCACGGCTTAAATTAAGTGTTTACGAACAAATTTCTTCATCAGTACTATGGCAAATGGGATAAACTACATGGACAAAGTGGTTTCAAGTCACTTTGTGTGGACAATTTCACAGGAAACACAATGTTTCAAAAACAGCCTTATCTCAGCGAGAGAAGCTCAAAAACAGCATAAAACTGCTTTACAGCTTAAACTAAGTGTTTACGAACAAATTTCTTCATCACTACTATGGCAAATGGGATAAACAACATGGACAAAGTGGTTTCAAGTCACTTTGTGTGGACAATTTCACAGGAAACACAATGTTTCAAAAACAGCCTTATCTCAGCGAGAGAAGCTCAAAAACAGCATAAAACTGCATTACAGTGCCACGGCTTAAACTAAGTGTTTCTGAACAAATTTCTTCAACAGCAAATGGGATACACTACATGGCCAATGTGGCTTCACTTTGTGTCTGCAATTAGACAGAAAACAGCATTTCAAGTCTCACTTTCTCATCCTAATGTAAAACTGCATCACAGCGCCACGGCTTAAACTAAGTGTTTACAAATAAGTTTCATACTCAGAACTTTGGCAAATGGGATACACTACATGTGCAAAGTGGTTTCAAGTCACTTTGTGTGGACAATTTCACAGGAAACACAATGTTTCAAAAACAGCCTTATCTCAGCGAGAGAAGCTCAAAAACAGCATAAAACTGCTTTTCGGCTTAAACTAAGTGTTTACGAACAAATTTCTTCATCACTACTATGTCAAATGGGATAAACAACATGGACAAAGTGGTTTCAAGTCACTTTGTGTGGACAATTTCACAGGAAACACAATGTTTCAAAAACAGCCTTATCTCAGCGAGAGAAGCTCAAAAACAGCATAAAACTGCTTTACAGCTTAAACTAAGTGTTTACGAACAAATTTCTTCATCACTACTATGGCAAATGGGATAAACAACATGGACAAAGTGGTTTCAAGTCACTTTGTGTGGACAATTTCACAGGAAACACAATGTTTCAAAAACAGCCTTATCTCAGCGAGAAAAGCTCAAAAACAGCATAAAACTGCTTTTCGGCTTAAACTAAGTGTTTCTGAACAAATTTCTTCAACAGCAAATGGGATACACTACATGGCCAATGTGGCTTCACTTTGTGTCTGCAATTAGACAGAAAACAGCATTTCAAGTCTCACTTTCTCATCCTAATGTAAAACTGCATCACAGCGCCACGGCTTAAACTAAGTGTTTACAAACAAGTTTCATACTCAGAACTTTGGCAAATGGGATACACTACATGTGCAAAGTGGTTTCAAGTCACTTTGTGTGGACAATTTCACAGGAAACACAATGTTTCAAAAACAGCCTTATCTCAGCGAGAAAAGCTCAAAAACAGCATAAAACTGCTTTTCGGCTTAAAGTAAGTGTTTACGAACAAATTTCTTCATCACTACTATGTCAAATGGGATAAACAACATGGACAAAGTGGTTTCAAGTCACTTTGTGTGGACAATTTGACAGGAAACACAATGTTTCAAAAACAGCCTTATCTCAGCGAGAGAAGCTCAAAAACAGCATAAAACTGCTTTACGGCTTAAACTAAGTGTTTACGAAAAAATTTCTTCATCACTACTATGGCAAATGGGATAAACAACATGGACAAAGTGGTTTCAAGTCACTTTGTGTGGACAATTTCACAGGAAACACAATGTTTCAAAAACAGCCTTATCTCAGCGAGAGAAGCTCAAAAACAGCATAAAACTGCTTTACAGCTTAAACTAAGTGTTTACGAACAAATTTCTTCATCAGTACTATGGCAAATGGGATAAAGTACATGGACAAAGTGGTTTCAAGTCACTTTGTGTGGACAATTTCACAGGAAACACAATGTTTCAAAAACAGCCTTATCTCAGCGAGAGAAGCTCAAAAACAGCATATATCTGCATTACAGTGCCACGGCTTAAATTAAGTGTTTACGAACAAATTTCTTCATCAGTACTATGGCAAATGGGATAAACTACATGGACAAAGTGGTTTCAAGTCACTTTGTGTGGACAATTTCACAGGAAACACAATGTTTCAAAAACAGCCTTATCTCAGCGAGAGAAGCTCAAAAACAGCATAAAACTGCTTTACAGCTTAAACTAAGTGTTTACGAACAAATTTCTTCATCACTACTATGGCAAATGGGATAAACAACATGGACAAAGTGGTTTCAAGTCACTTTGTGTGGACAATTTCACAGGAAACACAATGTTTCAAAAACAGCCTTATCTCAGCGAGAGAAGCTCAAAAACAGCATAAAACTGCATTACAGTGCCACGGCTTAAACTAAGTGTTTCTGAACAAATTTCTTCAACAGCAAATGGGATACACTACATGGCCAATGTGGCTTCACTTTGTGTCTGCAATTAGACAGAAAACAGCATTTCAAGTCTCACTTTCTCATCCTAATGTAAAACTGCATCACAGCGCCACGGCTTAAACTAAGTGTTTACAAATAAGTTTCATACTCAGAACTTTGGCAAATGGGATACACTACATGTGCAAAGTGGTTTCAAGTCACTTTGTGTGGACAATTTCACAGGAAACACAATGTTTCAAAAACAGCCTTATCTCAGCGAGAGAAGCTCAAAAACAGCATAAAACTGCTTTTCGGCTTAAACTAAGTGTTTACGAACAAATTTCTTCATCACTACTATGTCAAATGGGATAAACAACATGGACAAAGTGGTTTCAAGTCACTTTGTGTGGACAATTTCACAGGAAACACAATGTTTCAAAAACAGCCTTATCTCAGCGAGAGAAGCTCAAAAACAGCATAAAACTGCTTTACAGCTTAAACTAAGTGTTTACGAACAAATTTCTTCATCACTACTATGGCAAATGGGATAAACAACATGGACAAAGTGGTTTCAAGTCACTTTGTGTGGACAATTTCACAGGAAACACAATGTTTCAAAAACAGCCTTATCTCAGCGAGAGAAGCTCAAAAACAGCATAAAACTGCTTTACAGTGCCAAGGCTTAAACTAAGTGTTTACGAACAAATTTCTTCATCAGCAAATGGGATACACTACATGGCCAATGTGGCTTCACTTTGTGTCTGCAATTACACAGAAAACAGCATTTCAAGACTCACTTTCTCAGCCTAATGTAAAACTGCATCACAGCGCCACGGCTTAAACTAAGTGTTTACAAACAAGTTTCATACTCAGAACTTTGGCAAATGGGATACACTACATGTGCAAAGTGGTTTCAAGTCACTTTGTGTGGACAATTTCACAGGAAACACAATGTTTCAAAAACAGCCTTATCTCAGCGAGAGAAGCTCAAAAACAGCATAAAACTGCTTTTCGGCTTAAACTAAGTGTTTACGAACAAATTTCTTCATCACTACTATGTCAAATGGGATAAACAACATGGACAAAGTGGTTTCAAGTCACTTTGTGTGGACAATTTCACAGGAAACACAATGTTTCAAAAACAGCCTTATCTCAGCGAGAGAAGCTCAAAAACAGCATAAAACTGCTTTACAGTGCCAAGGCTTAAACTAAGTGTTTACGAACAAATTTCTTCATCAGCAAATGGGATACACTACATGGCCAATGTGGCTTCACTTTGTGTCTGCAATTACACAGAAAACAGCATTTCAAGTCTCACTTTCTGAGCCTAATGTAAAACTGCATTACAGTGCCACGTCTTAAACTAAGTGTTTACGAACAAATTTCTTCATCAGTACTATGGCAAATGGGATAAAGTACATGGACAAAGTGGTTTCAAGTCACTTTGTGTGGACAATTTCACAGGAAACACAATGTTTCCAAAACAGCCTTATCTCAGCGAGAGAAGCTCAAAAACAGCATATATCTGCATTACAGTGCCACGGCTTAAATTAAGTGTTTACAAACAAATTTTTTCATCAGTACTATGGCAAATGGGATAAACTACATGGACAATGTGGTTTCAAGTCACTTTGTGTGGACAATTTCACAGGAAACACAATGTTTCAAAAACAGCCTTATCTCAGCGAGAAAAGCTCAAAAACAGCATAAAACTGCTTTTCGGCTTAAACTAAGTGTTTCTGAACAAATTTCTTCAACAGCAAATGGGATACACTACATGGCCAATGTGGCTTCACTTTGTGTCTGCAATTAGACAGAAAACAGCATTTCAAGTCTCACTTTCTCATCCTAATGTAAAACTGCATCACAGCGCCACGGCTTAAACTAAGTGTTTACAAACAAGTTTCATACTCAGAACTTTGGCAAATGGGATACACTACATGTGCAAAGTGGTTTCAAGTCACTTTGTGTGGACAATTTCACAGGAAACACAATGTTTCAAAAACAGCCTTATCTCAGCGAGAAAAGCTCAAAAACAGCATAAAACTGCTTTTCGGCTTAAAGTAAGTGTTTACGAACAAATTTCTTCATCACTACTATGTCAAATGGGATAAACAACATGGACAAAGTGGTTTCAAGTCACTTTGTGTGGACAATTTGACAGGAAACACAATGTTTCAAAAACAGCCTTATCTCAGCGAGAGAAGCTCAAAAACAGCATAAAACTGCTTTACGGCTTAAACTAAGTGTTTACGAAAAAATTTCTTCATCACTACTATGGCAAATGGGATAAACAACATGGACAAAGTGGTTTCAAGTCACTTTGTGTTGACAATTTCACAGGAAACACAATGTTTCAAAAACAGCCTTATCTCAGCGAGAGAAGCTCAAAAACAGCATAAAACTGCTTTACAGCTTAAACTAAGTGTTTACGAACAAATTTCTTCATCAGTACTATGGCAAATGGGATAAAGTACATGGACAAAGTGGTTTCAAGTCACTTTGTGTGGACAATTTCACAGGAAACACAATGTTTCAAAAACAGCCTTATCTCAGCGAGAGAAGCTCAAAAACAGCATATATCTGCATTACAGTGCCACGGCTTAAATTAAGTGTTTACGAACAAATTTCTTCATCAGTACTATGGCAAATGGGATAAACTACATGGACAAAGTGGTTTCAAGTCACTTTGTGTGGACAATTTCACAGGAAACACAATGTTTCAAAAACAGCCTTATCTCAGCGAGAGAAGCTCAAAAACAGCATAAAACTGCTTTACAGCTTAAACTAAGTGTTTACGAACAAATTTCTTCATCACTACTATGGCAAATGGGATAAACAACATGGACAAAGTGGTTTCAAGTCACTTTGTGTGGACAATTTCACAGGAAACACAATGTTTCAAAAACAGCCTTATCTCTGCGAGAGAAGCTCAAAAACAGCATAAAACTGCTTTACAGTGCCACGGCTTAAACTAAGTGTTTACGAACAAATTTCTTCATCAGCAAATGGGATACACTACATGGCCAATGTGGCTTCACTTTGTGTCTGCAATTACACAGAAAACAGCATTTCAAGACTCACTTTCTCATCCTAATGTAAAACTGCATCACAGCGCCACAGCTTAAACTAAGTGTTTACAAACAAGTTTCATACTCAGAACTTTGGCAAATGGGATACACTACATGTGCAAAGTGGTTTCAAGTCACTTTGTGTGGACAATTTCACAGGAAACACAATGTTTCAAAAACAGCCTTATCTCAGCGAGAGAAGCTCAAAAACAGCATAAAACTGCTTTTCGGCTTAAACTAAGTGTTTACGAACAAATTTCTTCATCACTACTATGTCAAATGGGATAAACAACATGGACAAAGTGGTTTCAAGTCACTTTGTGTGGACAATTTGACAGGAAACACAATGTTTCAAAAACAGCCTTATCTCAGCGAGAGAAGCTCAAAAACAGCATAAAACTGCTTTACGGCTTAAACTAAGTGTTTACGAACAAATTTCTTCATCACTACTATGGCAAATGGGATAAACAACATGGACAAAGTGGTTTCAAGTCACTTTGTGTGGACAATTTCACAGGAAACACAATGTTTCAAAAACAGCCTTATCTCAGCGAGAGAAGCTCAAAAACAGCATAAAACTGCATTACAGTGCCACGGCTTAAACTAAGTGTTTCTGAACAAATTTCTTCAACAGCAAATGGGATACACTACATGGCCAATGTGGCTTCACTTTGTGTCTGCAATTAGACAGAAAACAGCATTTCAAGTCTCACTTTCTCATCCTAATGTAAAACTGCATCACAGCGCCACGGCTTAAACTAAGTGTTTACAAATAAGTTTCATACTCAGAACTTTGGCAAATGGGATACACTACATGTGCAAAGTGGTTTCAAGTCACTTTGTGTGGACAATTTCACAGGAAACACAATGTTTCAAAAACAGCCTTATCTCAGCGAGAGAAGCTCAAAAACAGCATAAAACTGCTTTTCGGCTTAAACAAAGTGTTTACGAACAAATTTCTTCATCACTACTATGTCAAATGGGATAAACAACATGGACAAAGTGGTTTCAAGTCACTTTGTGTGGACAATTTCACAGGAAACACAATGTTTCAAAAACAGCCTTATCTCAGCGAGAGAAGCTCAAAAACAGCATAAAACTGCTTTACAGCTTAAACTAAGTGTTTACGAACAAATTTCTTCATCACTACTATGGCAAATGGGATAAACAACATGGACAAAGTGGTTTCAAGTCACTTTGTGTGGACAATTTCACAGGAAACACAATGTTTCAAAAACAGCCTTATCTCAGCGAGAAAAGCTCAAAAACAGCATAAAACTGCTTTTCGGCTTAAACTAAGTGTTTCTGAACAAATTTCTTCAACAGCAAATGGGATACACTACATGGCCAATGTGGCTTCACTTTGTGTCTGCAATTAGACAGAAAACAGCATTTCAAGTCTCACTTTCTCATCCTAATGTAAAACTGCATCACAGCGCCACGGCTTAAACTAAGTGTTTACAAACAAGTTTCATACTCAGAACTTTGGCAAATGGGATACACTACATGTGCAAAGTGGTTTCAAGTCACTTTGTGTGGACAATTTCACAGGAAACACAATGTTTCAAAAACAGCCTTATCTCAGCGAGAAAAGCTCAAAAACAGCATAAAACTGCTTTTCGGCTTAAAGTAAGTGTTTACGAACAAATTTCTTCATCACTACTATGTCAAATGGGATAAACAACATGGACAAAGTGGTTTCAAGTCACTTTGTGTGGACAATTTGACAGGAAACACAATGTTTCAAAAACAGCCTTATCTCAGCGAGAGAAGCTCAAAAACAGCATAAAACTGCTTTACGGCTTAAACTAAGTGTTTACGAAAAAATTTCTTCATCACTACTATGGCAAATGGGATAAACAACATGGACAAAGTGGTTTCAAGTCACTTTGTGTGGACAATTTCACAGGAAACACAATGTTTCAAAAACAGCCTTATCTCAGCGAGAGAAGCTCAAAAACAGCATAAAACTGCTTTACAGCTTAAACTAAGTGTTTACGAACAAATTTCTTCATCAGTACTATGGCAAATGGGATAAAGTACATGGACAAAGTGGTTTCAAGTCACTTTGTGTGGACAATTTCACAGGAAACACAATGTTTCAAAAACAGCCTTATCTCAGCGAGAGAAGCTCAAAAACAGCATATATCTGCATTACAGTGCCACGGCTTAAATTAAGTGTTTACGAACAAATTTCTTCATCAGTACTATGGCAAATGGGATAAACTACATGGACAAAGTGGTTTCAAGTCACTTTGTGTGGACAATTTCACAGGAAACACAATGTTTCAAAAACAGCCTTATCTCAGCGAGAGAAGCTCAAAAACAGCATAAAACTGCTTTACAGCTTAAACTAAGTGTTTACGAACAAATTTCTTCATCACTACTATGGCAAATGGGATAAACAACATGGACAAAGTGGTTTCAAGTCACTTTGTGTGGACAATTTCACAGGAAACACAATGTTTCAAAAACAGCCTTATCTCAGCGAGAGAAGCTCAAAAACAGCATAAAACTGCATTACAGTGCCACGGCTTAAACTAAGTGTTTCTGAACAAATTTCTTCAACAGCAAATGGGATACACTACATGGCCAATGTGGCTTCACTTTGTGTCTGCAATTAGACAGAAAACAGCATTTCAAGTCTCACTTTCTCATCCTAATGTAAAACTGCATCACAGCGCCACGGCTTAAACTAAGTGTTTACAAATAAGTTTCATACTCAGAACTTTGGCAAATGGGATACACTACATGTGCAAAGTGGTTTCAAGTCACTTTGTGTGGACAATTTCACAGGAAACACAATGTTTCAAAAACAGCCTTATCTCAGCGAGAGAAGCTCAAAAACAGCATAAAACTGCTTTTCGGCTTAAACTAAGTGTTTACGAACAAATTTCTTCATCACTACTATGTCAAATGGGATAAACAACATGGACAAAGTGGTTTCAAGTCACTTTGTGTGGACAATTTCACAGGAAACACAATGTTTCAAAAACAGCCTTATCTCAGCGAGAGAAGCTCAAAAACAGCATAAAACTGCTTTACAGTGCCAAGGCTTAAACTAAGTGTTTACGAACAAATTTCTTCATCAGCAAATGGGATACACTACATGGCCAATGTGGCTTCACTTTGTGTCTGCAATTACACAGAAAACAGCATTTCAAGTCTCACTTTCTGAGCCTAATGTAAAACTGCATTACAGTGCCACGTCTTAAACTAAGTGTTTACGAACAAATTTCTTCATCAGTACTATGGCAAATGGGATAAAGTACATGGACAAAGTGGTTTCAAGTCACTTTGTGTGGACAATTTCACAGGAAACACAATGTTTCCAAAACAGCCTTATCTCAGCGAGAGAAGCTCAAAAACAGCATATATCTGCATTACAGTGCCACGGCTTAAATTAAGTGTTTACAAACAAATTTTTTCATCAGTACTATGGCAAATGGGATAAACTACATGGACAATGTGGTTTCAAGTCACTTTGTGTGGACAATTTCACAGGAAACACAATGTTTCAAAAACAGCCTTATCTCAGCGAGAAAAGCTCAAAAACAGCATAAAACTGCTTTTCGGCTTAAACTAAGTGTTTCTGAACAAATTTCTTCAACAGCAAATGGGATACACTACATGGCCAATGTGGCTTCACTTTGTGTCTGCAATTAGACAGAAAACAGCATTTCAAGTCTCACTTTCTCATCCTAATGTAAAACTGCATCACAGCGCCACGGCTTAAACTAAGTGTTTACAAACAAGTTTCATACTCAGAACTTTGGCAAATGGGATACACTACATGTGCAAAGTGGTTTCAAGTCACTTTGTGTGGACAATTTCACAGGAAACACAATGTTTCAAAAACAGCCTTATCTCAGCGAGAAAAGCTCAAAAACAGCATAAAACTGCTTTTCGGCTTAAAGTAAGTGTTTACGAACAAATTTCTTCATCACTACTATGTCAAATGGGATAAACAACATGGACAAAGTGGTTTCAAGTCACTTTGTGTGGACAATTTGACAGGAAACACAATGTTTCAAAAACAGCCTTATCTCAGCGAGAGAAGCTCAAAAACAGCATAAAACTGCTTTACGGCTTAAACTAAGTGTTTACGAAAAAATTTCTTCATCACTACTATGGCAAATGGGATAAACAACATGGACAAAGTGGTTTCAAGTCACTTTGTGTTGACAATTTCACAGGAAACACAATGTTTCAAAAACAGCCTTATCTCAGCGAGAGAAGCTCAAAAACAGCATAAAACTGCTTTACAGCTTAAACTAAGTGTTTACGAACAAATTTCTTCATCAGTACTATGGCAAATGGGATAAAGTACATGGACAAAGTGGTTTCAAGTCACTTTGTGTGGACAATTTCACAGGAAACACAATGTTTCAAAAACAGCCTTATCTCAGCGAGAGAAGCTCAAAAACAGCATATATCTGCATTACAGTGCCACGGCTTAAATTAAGTGTTTACGAACAAATTTCTTCATCAGTACTATGGCAAATGGGATAAACTACATGGACAAAGTGGTTTCAAGTCACTTTGTGTGGACAATTTCACAGGAAACACAATGTTTCAAAAACAGCCTTATCTCAGCGAGAGAAGCTCAAAAACAGCATAAAACTGCTTTACAGCTTAAACTAAGTGTTTACGAACAAATTTCTTCATCACTACTATGGCAAATGGGATAAACAACATGGACAAAGTGGTTTCAAGTCACTTTGTGTGGACAATTTCACAGGAAACACAATGTTTCAAAAACAGCCTTATCTCAGCGAGAGAAGCTCAAAAACAGCATAAAACTGCATTACAGTGCCACGGCTTAAACTAAGTGTTTCTGAACAAATTTCTTCAACAGCAAATGGGATACACTACATGGCCAATGTGGCTTCACTTTGTGTCTGCAATTAGACAGAAAACAGCATTTCAAGTCTCACTTTCTCATCCTAATGTAAAACTGCATCACAGCGCCACGGCTTAAACTAAGTGTTTACAAATAAGTTTCATACTCAGAACTTTGGCAAATGGGATACACTACATGTGCAAAGTGGTTTCAAGTCACTTTGTGTGGACAATTTCACAGGAAACACAATGTTTCAAAAACAGCCTTATCTCAGCGAGAGAAGCTCAAAAACAGCATAAAACTGCTTTTCGGCTTAAACTAAGTGTTTACGAACAAATTTCTTCATCACTACTATGTCAAATGGGATAAACAACATGGACAAAGTGGTTTCAAGTCACTTTGTGTGGACAATTTCACAGGAAACACAATGTTTCAAAAACAGCCTTATCTCAGCGAGAGAAGCTCAAAAACAGCATAAAACTGCTTTACAGCTTAAACTAAGTGTTTACGAACAAATTTCTTCATCACTACTATGGCAAATGGGATAAACAACATGGACAAAGTGGTTTCAAGTCACTTTGTGTGGACAATTTCACAGGAAACACAATGTTTCAAAAACAGCCTTATCTCAGCGAGAGAAGCTCAAAAACAGCATAAAACTGCTTTACAGTGCCAAGGCTTAAACTAAGTGTTTACGAACAAATTTCTTCATCAGCAAATGGGATACACTACATGGCCAATGTGGCTTCACTTTGTGTCTGCAATTACACAGAAAACAGCATTTCAAGACTCACTTTCTCAGCCTAATGTAAAACTGCATCACAGCGCCACGGCTTAAACTAAGTGTTTACAAACAAGTTTCATACTCAGAACTTTGGCAAATGGGATACACTACATGTGCAAAGTGGTTTCAAGTCACTTTGTGTGGACAATTTCACAGGAAACACAATGTTTCAAAAACAGCCTTATCTCAGCGAGAGAAGCTCAAAAACAGCATAAAACTGCTTTTCGGCTTAAACTAAGTGTTTACGAACAAATTTCTTCATCACTACTATGTCAAATGGGATAAACAACATGGACAAAGTGGTTTCAAGTCACTTTGTGTGGACAATTTCACAGGAAACACAATGTTTCAAAAACAGCCTTATCTCAGCGAGAGAAGCTCAAAAACAGCATAAAACTGCTTTACAGTGCCAAGGCTTAAACTAAGTGTTTACGAACAAATTTCTTCATCAGCAAATGGGATACACTACATGGCCAATGTGGCTTCACTTTGTGTCTGCAATTACACAGAAAACAGCATTTCAAGTCTCACTTTCTGAGCCTAATGTAAAACTGCATTACAGTGCCACGTCTTAAACTAAGTGTTTACGAACAAATTTCTTCATCAGTACTATGGCAAATGGGATAAAGTACATGGACAAAGTGGTTTCAAGTCACTTTGTGTGGACAATTTCACAGGAAACACAATGTTTCCAAAACAGCCTTATCTCAGCGAGAGAAGCTCAAAAACAGCATATATCTGCATTACAGTGCCACGGCTTAAATTAAGTGTTTACAAACAAATTTTTTCATCAGTACTATGGCAAATGGGATAAACTACATGGACAATGTGGTTTCAAGTCACTTTGTGTGGACAATTTCACAGGAAACACAATGTTTCAAAAACAGCCTTATCTCAGCGAGAAAAGCTCAAAAACAGCATAAAACTGCTTTTCGGCTTAAACTAAGTGTTTCTGAACAAATTTCTTCAACAGCAAATGGGATACACTACATGGCCAATGTGGCTTCACTTTGTGTCTGCAATTAGACAGAAAACAGCATTTCAAGTCTCACTTTCTCATCCTAATGTAAAACTGCATCACAGCGCCACGGCTTAAACTAAGTGTTTACAAACAAGTTTCATACTCAGAACTTTGGCAAATGGGATACACTACATGTGCAAAGTGGTTTCAAGTCACTTTGTGTGGACAATTTCACAGGAAACACAATGTTTCAAAAACAGCCTTATCTCAGCGAGAAAAGCTCAAAAACAGCATAAAACTGCTTTTCGGCTTAAAGTAAGTGTTTACGAACAAATTTCTTCATCACTACTATGTCAAATGGGATAAACAACATGGACAAAGTGGTTTCAAGTCACTTTGTGTGGACAATTTGACAGGAAACACAATGTTTCAAAAACAGCCTTATCTCAGCGAGAGAAGCTCAAAAACAGCATAAAACTGCTTTACCGGCTTAAACTAAGTGTTTACGAAAAAATTTCTTCATCACTACTATGGCAAATGGGATAAACAACATGGACAAAGTGGTTTCAAGTCACTTTGTGTTGACAATTTCACAGGAAACACAATGTTTCAAAAACAGCCTTATCTCAGCGAGAGAAGCTCAAAAACAGCATAAAACTGCTTTACAGCTTAAACTAAGTGTTTACGAACAAATTTCTTCATCAGTACTATGGCAAATGGGATAAAGTACATGGACAAAGTGGTTTCAAGTCACTTTGTGTGGACAATTTCACAGGAAACACAATGTTTCAAAAACAGCCTTATCTCAGCGAGAGAAGCTCAAAAACAGCATATATCTGCATTACAGTGCCACGGCTTAAATTAAGTGTTTACGAACAAATTTCTTCATCAGTACTATGGCAAATGGGATAAACTACATGGACAAAGTGGTTTCAAGTCACTTTGTGTGGACAATTTCACAGGAAACACAATGTTTCAAAAACAGCCTTATCTCAGCGAGAGAAGCTCAAAAACAGCATAAAACTGCTTTACAGCTTAAACTAAGTGTTTACGAACAAATTTCTTCATCACTACTATGGCAAATGGGATAAACAACATGGACAAAGTGGTTTCAAGTCACTTTGTGTGGACAATTTCACAGGAAACACAATGTTTCAAAAACAGCCTTATCTCTGCGAGAGAAGCTCAAAAACAGCATAAAACTGCTTTACAGTGCCACGGCTTAAACTAAGTGTTTACGAACAAATTTCTTCATCAGCAAATGGGATACACTACATGGCCAATGTGGCTTCACTTTGTGTCTGCAATTACACAGAAAACAGCATTTCAAGACTCACTTTCTCATCCTAATGTAAAACTGCATCACAGCGCCACAGCTTAAACTAAGTGTTTACAAACAAGTTTCATACTCAGAACTTTGGCAAATGGGATACACTACATGTGCAAAGTGGTTTCAAGTCACTTTGTGTGGACAATTTCACAGGAAACACAATGTTTCAAAAACAGCCTTATCTCAGCGAGAGAAGCTCTCAAAAACAGCATAAAACTGCTTTTCGGCTTAAACTAAGTGTTTACGAACAAATTTCTTCATCACTACTATGTCAAATGGGATAAACAACATGGACAAAGTGGTTTCAAGTCACTTTGTGTGGACAATTTGACAGGAAACACAATGTTTCAAAAACAGCCTTATCTCAGCGAGAGAAGCTCAAAAACAGCATAAAACTGCTTTACGGCTTAAACTAAGTGTTTACGAACAAATTTCTTCATCACTACTATGGCAAATGGGATAAACAACATGGACAAAGTGGTTTCAAGTCACTTTGTGTGGACAATTTCACAGGAAACACAATGTTTCAAAAACAGCCTTATCTCAGCGAGAGAAGCTCAAAAACAGCATAAAACTGCATTACAGTGCCACGGCTTAAACTAAGTGTTTCTGAACAAATTTCTTCAACAGCAAATGGGATACACTACATGGCCAATGTGGCTTCACTTTGTGTCTGCAATTAGACAGAAAACAGCATTTCAAGTCTCACTTTCTCATCCTAATGTAAAACTGCATCACAGCGCCACGGCTTAAACTAAGTGTTTACAAATAAGTTTCATACTCAGAACTTTGGCAAATGGGATACACTACATGTGCAAAGTGGTTTCAAGTCACTTTGTGTGGACAATTTCACAGGAAACACAATGTTTCAAAAACAGCCTTATCTCAGCGAGAGAAGCTCAAAAACAGCATAAAACTGCTTTTCGGCTTAAACAAAGTGTTTACGAACAAATTTCTTCATCACTACTATGTCAAATGGGATAAACAACATGGACAAAGTGGTTTCAAGTCACTTTGTGTGGACAATTTCACAGGAAACACAATGTTTCAAAAACAGCCTTATCTCAGCGAGAGAAGCTCAAAAACAGCATAAAACTGCTTTACAGCTTAAACTAAGTGTTTACGAACAAATTTCTTCATCACTACTATGGCAAATGGGATAAACAACATGGACAAAGTGGTTTCAAGTCACTTTGTGTGGACAATTTCACAGGAAACACAATGTTTCAAAAACAGCCTTATCTCAGCGAGAGAAGCTCAAAAACAGCATAAAACTGCTTTACAGTGCCAAGGCTTAAACTAAGTGTTTACGAACAAATTTCTTCATCAGCAAATGGGATACACTACATGGCCAATGTGGCTTCACTTTGTGTCTGCAATTACACAGAAAACAGCATTTCAAGACTCACTTTCTCATCCTAATGTAAAACTGCATCACAGCGCCACGGCTTAAACTAAGTGTTTACAAACAAGTTTCATACTCAGAACTTTGGCAAATGGGATACACTACATGTGCAAAGTGGTTTCAAGTCACTTTGTGTGGACAATTTCACAGGAAACACAATGTTTCAAAAACAGCCTTATCTCAGCGAGAGAAGCTCAAAAACAGCATAAAACTGCTTTACGGCTTAAACTAAGTGTTTACGAACAAATTTCTTCATCACTACTATGTCAAATGGGATAAACAACATGGACAAAGTGGTTTCAAGTCACTTTGTGTGGACAATTTGACAGGAAACACAATGTTTCAAAAACAGCCTTATCTCAGCGAGAGAAGCTCAAAAAACAGCATAAAAACTGCTTTACGGCTTAAACTAAGTGTTTACGAAAAAATTTCTTCATCACTACTATGGCAAATGGGATAAACAACATGGACAAAGTGGTTTCAAGTCACTTTGTTTTGACAATTTCACAGGAAACACAATGTTTCAAAAACAGCCTTATCTCAGCGAGAGAAGCTCAAAAACAGCATAAAACTGCTTTACAGCTTAAACTAAGTGTTTACGAACAAATTTCTTCATCAGTACTATGGCAAATGGGATAAAGTACATGGACAAAGTGGTTTCAAGTCACTTTGTGTGGACAATTTCACAGGAAACACAATGTTTCAAAAACAGCCTTATCTCAGCGAGAGAAGCTCAAAAACAGCATATATCTGCATTACAGTGCCACGGCTTAAATTAAGTGTTTACGAACAAATTTCTTCATCAGTACTATGGCAAATGGGATAAACTACATGGACAAAGTGGTTTCAAGTCACTTTGTGTGGACAATTTCACAGGAAACACAATGTTTCAAAAACAGCCTTATCTCAGCGAGAGAAGCTCAAAAACAGCATAAAACTGCTTTACAGCTTAAACTAAGTGTTTACGAACAAATTTCTTCATCACTACTATGGCAAATGGGATAAACAACATGGACAAAGTGGTTTCAAGTCACTTTGTGTGGACAATTTCACAGGAAACACAATGTTTCAAAAACAGCCTTATCTCTGCGAGAGAAGCTCAAAAACAGCATAAAACTGCTTTACAGTGCCACGGCTTAAACTAAGTGTTTACGAACAAATTTCTTCATCAGCAAATGGGATACACTACATGGCCAATGTGGCTTCACTTTGTGTCTGCAATTACACAGAAAACAGCATTTCAAGACTCACTTTCTCATCCTAATGTAAAACTGCATCACAGCGCCACAGCTTAAACTAAGTGTTTACAAACAAGTTTCATACTCAGAACTTTGGCAAATGGGATACACTACATGTGCAAAGTGGTTTCAAGTCACTTTGTGTGGACAATTTCACAGGAAACACAATGTTTCAAAAACAGCCTTATCTCAGCGAGAGAAGCTCAAAAACAGCATAAAACTGCTTTTCGGCTTAAACTAAGTGTTTACGAACAAATTTCTTCATCACTACTATGTCAAATGGGATAAACAACATGGACAAAGTGGTTTCAAGTCACTTTGTGTGGACAATTTGACAGGAAACACAATGTTTCAAAAACAGCCTTATCTCAGCGAGAGAAGCTCAAAAACAGCATAAAACTGCTTTACGGCTTAAACTAAGTGTTTACGAACAAATTTCTTCATCACTACTATGGCAAATGGGATAAACAACATGGACAAAGTGGTTTCAAGTCACTTTGTGTGGACAATTTCACAGGAAACACAATGTTTCAAAAACAGCCTTATCTCAGCGAGAGAAGCTCAAAAACAGCATAAAACTGCTTTACAGTGCCAAGGCTTAAACTAAGTGTTTACGAACAAATTTCTTCATCAGCAAATGGGATACACTACATGGCCAATGTGGCTTCACTTTGTGTCTGCAATTACACAGAAAACAGCATTTCAAGACTCACTTTCTCATCCTAATGTAAAACTGCATCACAGCGCCACGGCTTAAACTAAGTGTTTACAAACAAGTTTCATACTCAGAACTTTGGCAAATGGGATA
>NW_027185326.1:0-49486 GCF_022577435.1 Embiotoca jacksoni
ATGGCAAATGGGATAAAAAACATGGACAAAGTGGTTTCAAGTCACTTTGTGTGGACAATTTCACAGGAAACACAATGTTTCAAAAACAGCCTCATCTCAGCGAGAGAAGCTCAAAAACAGCATAAAACTGCTTTACAGTGCCACGGCTTAAACTAAGTGTTTACGAACAAATTTCTTCATCACTACTATGGCAAATGGGATAAACAACATGGACAAAGTGGTTTCAAGTCACTTTGTGTGGACAATTTCACAGGAAACACAATGTTTCAAAAACAGCCTTATCTCAGCGAGAGAAGCTCAAAAACAGCATAAAACTGCTTTACAGTGCCACGGCTTAAACTAAGTGTTTACGAACAAATTTCTTCATCAGCAAATGGGATACACTACATGGCCAATGTGGCTTCACTTTGTGTCTGCAATTACACAGAAAACAGCATTTCAAGACTCACTTTCTCATCCTAATGTAAAACTGCATCACAGCGCCACGGCTTAAACTAAGTGTTTACAAACAAGTTTCATACTCAGAACTTTGGCAAATGGGATGCACTACATGGGCAAAGTGGTTTCAAGTCACTTTGTGTGGACAATTTCACAGGAAACACAATGTTTCAAAAACAGCCTTATCTCAGCGAGAGAAGCTCAAAAACAGCATAAAACTGCTTTACGGCTTAAACTAAGTGTTTACGAACAAATTTCTTCATCACTACTATGGCAAATGGGATAAACAACATGGACAAAGTGGCTTCAAGTCACTTTGTGTGGACAATTTCACAGTAAACACAATGTTTCAAAAACAGCCTTATCTCAGCGAGAGAAGCTCAAAAACAGCATAAAACTGCTTTACAGCTTAAACTAAGTGTTTACGAACAAATTTCTTCATCAGCAAATGGGATACACTACATGGCCAATGTGGCTTCACTTTGTGTCTGCAATTACACAGAAAACAGCATTTCAAGACTCACTTTCTCATCCTAATGTAAAACTGCATCACAGCGCCACGGCTTAAACTAAGTGTTTACAAACAAGTTTCATACTCAGAACTTTGGCAAATGGGATGCACTACATGGGCAAAGTGGTTTCAAGTCACTTTGTGTAGACAATTTCACAGGAAACACAATGTTTCAAAAACAGCCTTATCTCAGCGAGAGAAGCTCAAAAACAGCATAAAACTGCTTTACAGTGCCACGGCTTAAACTAAGTGTTTACGAACAAATTTCTTCATCAGCAAATGGGATACACTACATGGCCAATGTGGCTTCACTTTGTGTCTGCAATTACACAGAAAACAGCATTTCAAGACTCACTTTCTCATCCTAATGTAAAACTGCATCACAGCGCCACGGCTTAAACTAAGTGTTTACAAACAAGTTTCATACTCAGAACTTTGGCAAATGGGATGCACTACATGGGCAAAGTGGTTTCAAGTCACTTTGTGTGGACAATTTCACAGGAAACACAATGTTTCAAAAACAGCCTTATCTCAGCGAGAGAAGCTCAAAAACAGCATAAAACTGCTTTACGGCTTAAACTAAGTGTTTACGAACAAATTTCTTCATCACTACTATGGCAAATGGGATAAACAACATGGACAAAGTGGCTTCAAGTCACTTTGTGTGACAATTTCACAGTAAACACAATGTTTCAAAAACAGCCTTATCTCAGCGAGAGAAGCTCAAAAACAGCATAAAACTGCTTTACAGCTTAAACTAAGTGTTTACGAACAAATTTCTTCATCACTACTATGGCAAATGGGATAAACAACATGGACAAAGTGGTTTCAAGTCACTTTGTGTGGACAATTTCACAGGAAACACAATGTTTCAAAAACAGCCTTATCTCAGGGAGAGAAGCTCAAAAACAGCATAAAACTGCGTTACAGTGCCACGGCTTAAACAAAGTGTTTACGAACAAATTTCTTCATCACTACTATGGCAAATGGGATAAACAACATGGACAAAGTGGTTTCAAGTCACTTTGTGTGGACAATTTCACAGGAAACACAATGTTTCAAAAACAGCCTTATCTCAGCGAGAGAAGCTCAAAAACAGCATAAAACTGCTTTACAGTGCCACGGCTTAAACTAAGTGTTTACGAACAAATTTCTTCATCAGCAAATGGGATACACTACATGGCCAATGTGGCTTCACTTTGTGTCTGCAATTACACAGAAAACAGCATTTCAAGACTCACTTTCTCATCCTAATGTAAAACTGCATCACAGCGCCACGGCTTAAACTAAGTGTTTACAAACAAGTTTCATACTCAGAACTTTGGCAAATGGGATGCACTACATGGGCAAAGTGGTTTCAAGTCACTTTGTGTGGACAATTTCACAGGAAACACAATGTTTCAAAAACAGCCTTATCTCAGCGAGAGAAGCTCAAAAACAGCATAAAACTGCTTTACAGCTTAAACTAAGTGTATACGAACAAATTTCTTCATCACTACTATGGCAAATGGGATAAACAACATGGACAAAGTGGCTTCAAGTCACTTTGTGTGACAATTTCACAGGAAACACAATGTTTCAAAAACAGCCTTATCTCAGCGAGAGAAGCTCAAAAACAGCATAAAACTGCTTTACAGTGCCACGGCTTAAACTAAGTGTTTACGAACAAATTTCTTCATCACTACTATGGCAAATGGGATAAACAACATGGACAAAGTGGTTTCAAGTCACTTTGTGTGGACAATTTCACAGGAAACACAATGTTTCAAAAACAGCCTTATCTCAGCGAGAGAAGCTCAAAAACAGCATAAAACTGCTTTACAGTGCCACGGCTTAAACTAAGTGTTTACGAAAAAATTTCTTCATCACTACTATGGCAAATGGGATAAACAACATGGACAAAGTGGTTTCAAGTCACTTCGTGTGGACAATTTCACAGGAAACACAATGTTTCAAAAACAGCCTTATCTCAGCAAGAGAAGCTCAAAAACAGCATAAAACTGCTTTACGGCTTAAACTAAGTGTTTACGAACAAATTTCTTCATCAGCAAATGGGATACACTACATGGCCAATGTGGCTTCACTTTGTGTCTGCAATTACACAGAAAACAGCATTTCAAGACTCACTTTCTCATCCTAATGTAAAACTGCATCACAGAGCCGCGGCTTAAACTAAGTGTTTACAAACAAGTTTCATACTCAGAACTTTGGCAAATGGGATACACTACATGGGCAAAGTGGTTTCAAGTCACTTTGTGTGGACAATTTCACAGGAAACACAATGTTTCAAAAACAGCCTTATCTCAGCGAGAGAAGCTCAAAAACAGCATAAAACTGCTTTACAGCTTAAACTAAGTGTTTACGAACAAATTTCTTCATCACTACTATGGCAAATGGGATAAACAACATGGACAAAGTGGTTTCAAGTCACTTTGTGTGGACAATTTCACAGGAAACACAATGTTTCAAAAACAGCCTTATCTCAGCGAGAGAAGCTCAAAAACAGCATAAAACTGCTTTACAGTGCCACGGCTTAAACAAAGTGTTTACGAACAAATTTCTTCATCACTACTATGGCAAATGGGATAAACAACATGGACAAAGTGGTTTCAAGTCACTTTGTGTGGACAATTTCACAGGAAACACAATGTTTCAAAAACAGCCTTATCTCAGCGAGAGAAGCTCAAAAACAGCATAAAACTGCTTTACAGTGCCACGGCTTAAACTAAGTGTTTACGAACAAATTTCTTCATCAGCAAATGGGATACACTACATGGCCAATGTGGCTTCACTTTGTGTCTGCAATTACACAGAAAACAGCATTTCAAGACTCACTTTCTCATCCTAATGTAAAACTGCATCACAGCGCCACGGCTTAAACTAAGTGTTTACAAACAAGTTTCATACTCAGAACTTTGGCAAATGGGATGCACTACATGGGCAAAGTGGTTTCAAGTCACTTTGTGTGGACAATTTCACAGGAAACACAATGTTTCAAAAACAGCCTTATCTCAGCGAGAGAAGCTCAAAAACAGCATAAAACTGCTTTACGGCTTAAACTAAGTGTTTACGAACAAATTTCTTCATCACTACTATGGCAAATGGGATAAACAACATGGACAAAGTGGCTTCAAGTCACTTTGTGTGGACAATTTCACAGTAAACACAATGTTTCAAAAACAGCCTTATCTCAGCGAGAGAAGCTCAAAAACAGCATAAAACTGCTTTACAGCTTAAACTAAGTGTTTACGAACAAATTTCTTCATCAGCAAATGGGATACACTACATGGCCAATGTGGCTTCACTTTGTGTCTGCAATTACACAGAAAACAGCATTTCAAGACTCACTTTCTCATCCTAATGTAAAACTGCATCACAGCGCCACGGCTTAAACTAAGTGTTTACAAACAAGTTTCATACTCAGAACTTTGGCAAATGGGATGCACTACATGGGCAAAGTGGTTTCAAGTCACTTTGTGTAGACAATTTCACAGGAAACACAATGTTTCAAAAACAGCCTTATCTCAGCGAGAGAAGCTCAAAAACAGCATAAAACTGCTTTACGGCTTAAACTAAGTGTTTACGAACAAATTTCTTCATCACTACTATGGCAAATGGGATAAAAAACATGGACAAAGTGGTTTCAAGTCACTTTGTGTGGACAATTTCACAGGAAACACAATGTTTCAAAAACAGCCTCATCTCAGCGAGAGAAGCTCAAAAACAGCATAAAACTGCTTTACAGTGCCACGGCTTAAACAAAGTGTTTACGAACAAATTTCTTCATCACTACTATGGCAAATGGGATAAACAACATGGACAAAGTGGTTTCAAGTCACTTTGTGTGGACAATTTCACAGGAAACACAATGTTTCAAAAACAGCCTTATCTCAGCGAGAGAAGCTCAAAAACAGCATAAAACTGCTTTACAGTGCCACGGCTTAAACTAAGTGTTTACGAAAAAATTTCTTCATCACTACTATGGCAAATGGGATAAACAACATGGACAAAGTGGTTTCAAGTCACTTCGTGTGGACAATTTCACAGGAAACACAATGTTTCAAAAACAGCCTTATCTCAGCAAGAGAAGCTCAAAAACAGCATAAAACTGCTTTACGGCTTAAACTAAGTGTTTACGAACAAATTTCTTCATCAGCAAATGGGATACACTACATGGCCAATGTGGCTTCACTTTGTGTCTGCAATTACACAGAAAACAGCATTTCAAGACTCACTTTCTCATCCTAATGTAAAACTGCATCACAGCGCCACGGCTTAAACTAAGTGTTTACAAACAAGTTTCATACTCAGAACTTTGGCAAATGGGATGCACTACATGGGCAAAGTGGTTTCAAGTGACTTTGTGTGGACAATTTCACAGGAAACACAATGTTTCAAAAACAGCCTTATCTCAGCGAGAGAAGCTCAAAAACAGCATAAAACTGCTTTACGGCTTAAACTAAGTGTTTACGAACAAATTTCTTCATCACTACTATGGCAAATGGGATAAACAACATGGACAAAGTGGCTTCAAGTCACTTTGTGTGGACAATTTCACAGTAAACACAATGTTTCAAAAACAGCCTTATCTCAGCGAGAGAAGCTCAAAAACAGCATAAAACTGCTTTACAGTGCCACGGCTTAAACTAAGTGTTTACGAAAAAAATTCTTCATCACTACTATGGCAAATGGGATAAACAACATGGACAAAGTGGTTTCAAGTCACTTCGTGTGGACAATTTCACAGGAAACACAATGTTTCAAAAACAGCCTTATCTCAGCGAGAGAAGCTCAAAAACAGCATAAAACTGCTTTACAGTGCCACGGCTTAAACTAAGTGTTTACGAACAAATTTCTTCATCAGCAAATGGGATACACTACATGGCCAATGTGGCTTCACTTTGTGTCTGCAATTACACAGAAAACAGCATTTCAAGACTCACTTTCTCATCCTAATGTAAAACTGCATCACAGAGCCGCGGCTTAAACTAAGTGTTTACAAACAAGTTTCATACTCAGAACTTTGGCAAATGGGATACACTACATGGGCAAAGTGGTTTCAAGTCACTTTGTGTGGACAATTTCACAGGAAACACAATGTTTCAAAAACAGCCTTATCTCAGCGAGAGAAGCTCAAAAACAGCATAAAACTGCTTTACAGCTTAAACTAAGTGTTTACGAACAAATTTCTTCATCACTACTATGGCAAATGGGATAAACAACATGGACAAAGTGGTTTCAAGTCACTTTGTGTGGACAATTTCACAGGAAACACAATGTTTCAAAAACAGCCTTATCTCAGCGAGAGAAGCTCAAAAACAGCATAAAACTGCTTTACAGTGCCACGGCTTAAACTAAGTGTTTACGAACAAATTTCTTCATCACTACTATGGCAAATGGGATAAACAACATGGACAAAGTGGTTTCAAGTCACTTTGTGTGGACAATTTCACAGGAAACACAATGTTTCAAAAACAGCCTTATCTCAGCGGGAGAAGCTCAAAAACAGCATAAAACTGCTTTACAGTGCCACGGCTTAAACTAAGTGTTTACGAACAAATTTCTTCATCAGCAAATGGGATACACTACATGGCCAATGTGGCTTCACTTTGTGTCTGCAATTACACAGAAAACAGCATTTCAAGACTCACTTTCTCATCCTAATGTAAAACTGCATCACAGCGCCGCGGCTTAAACTAAGTGTTTACCAACAAATTTCTTCATCACTACTATGGCAAATGGGATAAACAACATGGACAAAGTGGTTTCAAGTCACTTCGTGTGGACAATTTCACAGGAAACACAATGTTTCAAAAACAGCCTTATCTCAGCGAGAGAAGCTCAAAAACAGCATAAAACTGCTTTACAGTGCCACGGCTTAAACAAAGTGTTTACGAACAAATTTCTTCATCACTACTATGGCAAATGGGATAAACAACATGGACAAAGTGGTTTCAAGTCACTTTGTGTGGACAATTTCACAGGAAACACAATGTTTCAAAAACAGCCTTATCTCAGCGAGAGAAGCTCAAAAACAGCATAAAACTGCTTTACAGTGCCACGGCTTAAACTAAGTGTTTACGAACAAATTTCTTCATCACTACTATGGCAAATGGGAAAAACAACATGGACAAAGTGGTTTCAAGTCACTTTGTGTGGACAATTTCACAGGAAACACAATGTTTCAAAAACAGCCTTATCTCAGCGAGAGAAGCTCAAAAACAGCATAAAACTGCTTTACAGTGCCACGGCTTAAACTAAGTGTTTACGAACAAATTTCTTCATCAGCAAATGGGATACACTACATGGCCAATGTGGCTTCACTTTGTGTCTGCAATTACACAGAAAACAGCATTTCAAGACTCACTTTCTCATCCTAATGTAAAACTGCATCACAGAGCCGCGGCTTAAACTAAGTGTTTACAAACAAGTTTCATACTCAGAACTTTGGCAAATGGGATACACTACATGGGCAAAGTGGTTTCAAGTCACTTTGTGTGGACAATTTCACAGGAAACACAATGTTTCAAAAACAGCCTTATCTCAGCGAGAGAAGCTCAAAAACAGCATAAAACTGCTTTACAGTGCCACGGCTTAAACTAAGTGTTTACGAAAAAATTTCTTCATCACTACTATGGCAAATGGGATAAACAACATGGACAAAGTGGTTTCAAGTCACTTCGTGTGGACAATTTCACAGGAAACACAATGTTTCAAAAACAGCCTTATCTCAGCAAGAGAAGCTCAAAAACAGCATAAAACTGCTTTACGGCTTAAACTAAGTGTTTACGAACAAATTTCTTCATCAGCAAATGGGATACACTACATGGCCAATGTGGCTTCACTTTGTGTCTGCAATTACACCGAAAACAGCATTTCAAGACTCACTTTCTCATCCTAATGTAAAACTGCATCACAGAGCCGCGGCTTAAACTAAGTGTTTACAAACAAGTTTCATACTCAGAACTTTGGCAAATGGGATACACTACATGGGCAAAGTGGTTTCAAGTCACTTTGTGTGGACAATTTCACAGGAAACACAATGTTTCAAAAACAGCCTTATCTCAGCGAGAGAAGCTCAAAAACAGCATAAAACTGCTTTACAGCTTAAACTAAGTGTTTACGAACAAATTTCTTCATCACTACTATGGCAAATGGGATAAACAACATGGACAAAGTGGTTTCAAGTCACTTTGTGTGGACAATTTCACAGGAAACACAATGTTTCAAAAACAGCCTTATCTCAGCGAGAGAAGCTCAAAAACAGCATAAAACTGCTTTACAGTGCCACGGCTTAAACTAAGTGTTTACCAACAAATTTCTTCATCACTACTATGGCAAATGGGATAAACAACATGGACAAAGTGGTTTCAAGTCACTTCGTGTGGACAATTTCACAGGAAACACAATGTTTCAAAAACAGCCTTATCTCAGCAAGAGAAGCTCAAAAACAGCATAAAACTGCTTTACGGCTTAAACTAAGTGTTTACGAACAAATTTCTTCATCAGCAAATGGGATACACTACATGGCCAATGTGGCTTCACTTTGTGTCTGCAATTACACAGAAAACAGCATTTCAAGACTCACTTTCTCATCCTAATGTAAAACTGCATCACAGAGCCGCGGCTTAAACTAAGTGTTTACAAACAAGTTTCATACTCAGAACTTTGGCAAATGGGATACACTACATGGGCAAAGTGGTTTCAAGTCACTTTGTGTGGACAATTTCACAGGAAACACAATGTTTCAAAAACAGCCTTATCTCAGCGAGAGAAGCTCAAAAACAGCATAAAACTGCTTTACAGCTTAAACTAAGTGTTTACGAACAAATTTCTTCATCACTACTATGGCAAATGGGAAAAACAACATGGACAAAGTGGTTTCAAGTCACTTTGTGTGGACAATTTCACAGGAAACACAATGTTTCAAAAACAGCCTTATCTCAGCGAGAGAAGCTCAAAAACAGCATAAAACTGCTTTACAGTGCCACGGCTTAAACTAAGTGTTTACGAACAAATTTCTTCATCAGCAAATGGGATACACTACATGGCCAATGTGGCTTCACTTTGTGTCTGCAATTACACAGAAAACAGCATTTCAAGACTCACTTTCTCATCCTAATGTAAAACTGCATCACAGAGCCGCGGCTTAAACTAAGTGTTTACAAACAAGTTTCATACTCAGAACTTTGGCAAATGGGATACACTACATGGGCAAAGTGGTTTCAAGTCACTTTGTGTGGACAATTTCACAGGAAACACAATGTTTCAAAAACAGCCTTATCTCAGCGAGAGAAGCTCAAAAACAGCATAAAACTGCTTTACAGTGCCACGGCTTAAACTAAGTGTTTACCAACAAATTTCTTCATCACTACTATGGCAAATGGGATAAACAACATGGACAAAGTGGTTTCAAGTCACTTCGTGTGGACAATTTCACAGGAAACACAATGTTTCAAAAACAGCCTTATCTCAGCAAGAGAAGCTCAAAAACAGCATAAAACTGCTTTACGGCTTAAACTAAGTGTTTACGAACAAATTTCTTCATCAGCAAATGGGATACACTACATGGCCAATGTGGCTTCACTTTGTGTCTGCAATTACACAGAAAACAGCATTTCAAGACTCACTTTCTCATCCTAATGTAAAACTGTAAAAGTGGTTTCAAGTCACTTTGTGTGGACAATTTCACAGGAAACACAATGTTTCAAAAACAGCCTTATCTCAGCGAGAGAAGCTCAAAAACAGCATAAAACTGCTTTACAGCTTAAACTAAGTGTTTACGAACAAATTTCTTCATCACTACTATGGCAAATGGGATAAACAACATGGACAAAGTGGTTTCAAGTCACTTTGTGTGGACAATTTCACAGGAAACACAATGTTTCAAAAACAGCCTTATCTCAGCGAGAGAAGCTCAAAAACAGCATAAAACTGCTTTACAGTGCCACGGCTTAAACTAAGTGTTTACCAACAAATTTCTTCATCACTACTATGGCAAATGGGATAAACAACATGGACAAAGTGGTTTCAAGTCACTTCGTGTGGACAATTTCACAGGAAACACAATGTTTCAAAAACAGCCTTATCTCAGCAAGAGAAGCTCAAAAACAGCATAAAACTGCTTTACGGCTTAAACTAAGTGTTTACGAACAAATTTCTTCATCAGCAAATGGGATACACTACATGGCCAATGTGGCTTCACTTTGTGTCTGCAATTACACAGAAAACAGCATTTCAAGACTCACTTTCTCATCCTAATGTAAAACTGCATCACAGAGCCGCGGCTTAAACTAAGTGTTTACAAACAAGTTTCATACTCAGAACTTTGGCAAATGGGATACACTACATGGGCAAAGTGGTTTCAAGTCACTTTGTGTGGACAATTTCACAGGAAACACAATGTTTCAAAAACAGCCTTATCTCAGCGAGAGAAGCTCAAAAACAGCATAAAACTGCTTTACAGCTTAAACTAAGTGTTTACGAACAAATTTCTTCATCACTACTATGGCAAATGGGATAAACAACATGGACAAAGTGGTTTCAAGTCACTTTGTGTGGACAATTTCACAGGAAACACAATGTTTCAAAAACAGCCTTATCTCAGCGAGAGAAGCTCAAAAACAGCATAAAACTGCTTTACAGTGCCACGGCTTAAACTAAGTGTTTACGAACAAATTTCTTCATCAGCAAATGGGATACACTACATGGCCAATGTGGCTTCACTTTGTGTCTGCAATTACACAGAAAACAGCATTTCAAGACTCACTTTCTCATCCTAATGTAAAACTGCATCACAGCGCCGCGGCTTAAACTAAGTGTTTACCAACAAATTTCTTCATCACTACTATGGCAAATGGGATAAACAACATGGACAAAGTGGTTTCAAGTCACTTCGTGTGGACAATTTCACAGGAAACACAATGTTTCAAAAACAGCCTTATCTCAGCGAGAGAAGCTCAAAAACAGCATAAAACTGCTTTACGGCTTAAACTAAGTGTTTACGAACAAATTTCTTCATCACTACTATGGCAAATGGGATAAAAAACATGGACAAAGTGGTTTCAAGTCACTTTGTGTGGACAATTTCACAGGAAACACAATGTTTCAAAAACAGCCTCATCTCAGCGAGAGAAGCTCAAAAACAGCATAAAACTGCTTTACAGTGCCACGGCTTAAACAAAGTGTTTACGAACAAATTTCTTCATCACTACTATGGCAAATGGGATAAACAACATGGACAAAGTGGTTTCAAGTCACTTTGTGTGGACAATTTCACAGGAAACACAATGTTTCAAAAACAGCCTTATCTCAGCGAGAGAAGCTCAAAAACAGCATAAAACTGCTTTACAGTGCCACGGCTTAAACAAAGTGTTTACGAACAAATTTCTTCATCACTACTATGGCAAATGGGATAAACAACATGGACAAAGTGGTTTCAAGTCACTTTGTGTGGACAATTTCACAGGAAACACAATGTTTCAAAAACAGCCTTATCTCAGCGAGAGAAGCTCAAAAACAGCATAAAACTGCTTTACAGTGCCACGGCTTAAACTAAGTGTTTACGAACAAATTTCTTCATCAGCAAATGGGATACACTACATGGCCAATGTGGCTTCACTTTGTGTCTGCAATTACACAGAAAACAGCATTTCAAGACTCACTTTCTCATCCTAATGTAAAACTGCATCACAGAGCCGCGGCTTAAACTAAGTGTTTACAAACAAGTTTCATACTCAGAACTTTGGCAAATGGGATACACTACATGGGCAAAGTGGTTTCAAGTCACTTTGTGTGGACAATTTCACAGGAAACACAATGTTTCAAAAACAGCCTTATCTCAGCGAGAGAAGCTCAAAAACAGCATAAAACTGCTTTACAGCTTAAACTAAGTGTTTACGAACAAATTTCTTCATCACTACTATGGCAAATGGGATAAACAACATGGACAAAGTGGTTTCAAGTCACTTTGTGTGGACAATTTCACAGGAAACACAATGTTTCAAAAACAGCCTTATCTCAGCGAGAGAAGCTCAAAAACAGCATAAAACTGCTTTACAGTGCCACGGCTTAAACTAAGTGTTTACCAACAAATTTCTTCATCACTACTATGGCAAATGGGATAAACAACATGGACAAAGTGGTTTCAAGTCACTTCGTGTGGACAATTTCACAGGAAACACAATGTTTCAAAAACAGCCTTATCTCAGCAAGAGAAGCTCAAAAACAGCATAAAACTGCTTTACGGCTTAAACTAAGTGTTTACGAACAAATTTCTTCATCAGCAAATGGGATACACTACATGGCCAATGTGGCTTCACTTTGTGTCTGCAATTACACAGAAAACAGCATTTCAAGACTCACTTTCTCATCCTAATGTAAAACTGCATCACAGCGCCGCGGCTTAAACTAAGTGTTTACAAACAAGTTTCATACTCAGAACTTTGGCAAATGGGATACACTACATGGGCAAAGTGGTTTCAAGTCACTTTGTGTGGACAATTTCACAGGAAACACAATGTTTCAAAAACAGCCTTATCTCAGCGAGAGAAGCTCAAAAACAGCATAAAACTGCTTTACAGCTTAAACTAAGTGTTTACGAACAAATTTCTTCATCACTACTATGGCAAATGGGATAAACAACATGGACAAAGTGGTTTCAAGTCACTTTGTGTGGACAATTTCACAGGAAACACAATGTTTCAAAAACAGCCTTATCTCAGCGAGAGAAGCTCAAAAACAGCATAAAACTGCTTTACAGTGCCACGGCTTAAACTAAGTGTTTACCAACAAATTTCTTCATCACTACTATGGCAAATGGGATAAACAACATGGACAAAGTGGTTTCAAGTCACTTCGTGTGGACAATTTCACAGGAAACACAATGTTTCAAAAACAGCCTTATCTCAGCAAGAGAAGCTCAAAAACAGCATAAAACTGCTTTACGGCTTAAACTAAGTGTTTACGAACAAATTTCTTCATCAGCAAATGGGATACACTACATGGCCAATGTGGCTTCACTTTGTGTCTGCAATTACACAGAAAACAGCATTTCAAGACTCACTTTCTCATCCTAATGTAAAACTGCATCACAGCGCCGCGGCTTAAACTAAGTGTTTACAAACAAGTTTCATACTCAGAACTTTGGCAAATGGGATACACTACATGGGCAAAGTGATTTCAAGTCACTTTGTGTGGACAATTTCACAGGAAACACAATGTTTCAAAAACAGCCTTATCTCAGCGAGAGAAGCTCAAAAACAGCATAAAACTGCTTTACAGCTTAAACTAAGTGTTTACGAACAAATTTCTTCATCACTACTATGGCAAATGGGATAAACAACATGGACAAAGTGGTTTCAAGTCACTTTGTGTGGACAATTTCACAGGAAACACAATGTTTCAAAAACAGCCTTATCTCAGCGAGAGAAGCTCAAAAACAGCATAAAACTGCTTTACAGTGCCACGGCTTAAACTAAGTGTTTACCAACAAATTTCTTCATCACTACTATGGCAAATGGGATAAACAACATGGACAAAGTGGTTTCAAGTCACTTCGTGTGGACAATTTCACAGGAAACACAATGTTTCAAAAACAGCCTTATCTCAGCAAGAGAAGCTCAAAAACAGCATAAAACTGCTTTACGGCTTAAACTAAGTGTTTACGAACAAATTTCTTCATCAGCAAATGGGATACACTACATGGCCAATGTGGCTTCACTTTGTGTCTGCAATTACACAGAAAACAGCATTTCAAGACTCACTTTCTCATCCTAATGTAAAACTGCATCACAGAGCCGCGGCTTAAACTAAGTGTTTACAAACAAGTTTCATACTCAGAACTTTGGCAAATGGGATACACTACATGGGCAAAGTGGTTTCAAGTCACTTTGTGTGGACAATTTCACAGGAAACACAATGTTTCAAAAACAGCCTTATCTCAGCGAGAGAAGCTCAAAAACAGCATAAAACTGCTTTACAGCTTAAACTAAGTGTTTACGAACAAATTTCTTCATCACTACTATGGCAAATGGGATAAACAACATGGACAAAGTGGTTTCAAGTCACTTTGTGTGGACAATTTCACAGGAAACACAATGTTTCAAAAACAGCCTTATCTCAGCGAGAGAAGCTCAAAAACAGCATAAAACTGCTTTACAGTGCCACGGCTTAAACTAAGTGTTTACGAACAAATTTCTTCATCACTACTATGGCAAATGGGATAAACAACATGGACAAAGTGGTTTCAAGTCACTTTGTGTGGACAATTTCACAGGAAACACAATGTTTCAAAAACAGCCTTATCTCAGCGAGAGAAGCTCAAAAACAGCATAAAACTGCTTTACAGTGCCACGGCTTAAACAAAGTGTTTACGAACAAATTTCTTCATCACTACTATGGCAAATGGGATAAACAACATGGACAAAGTGGTTTCAAGTCACTTTGTGTGGACAATTTCACAGGAAACACAATGTTTCAAAAACAGCCTTATCTCAGCGAGAGAAGCTCAAAAACAGCATAAAACTGCTTTACGGCTTAAACTAAGTGTTTACGAACAAATTTCTTCATCACTACTATGGCAAATGGGATAAACAACATGGACAAAGTGGCTTCAAGTCACTTTGTGTGGACAATTTCACAGTAAACACAATGTTTCAAAAACAGCCTTATCTCAGCGAGAGAAGCTCAAAAACAGCATAAAACTGCTTTACAGTGCCACGGCTTAAACTAAGTGTTTACGAAAAAATTTCTTCATCACTACTATGGCAAATGGGATAAACAACATGGACAAAGTGGTTTCAAGTCACTTCGTGTGGACAATTTCACAGGAAACACAATGTTTCAAAAACAGCCTTATCTCAGCAAGAGAAGCTCAAAAACAGCATAAAACTGCTTTACGGCTTAAACTAAGTGTTTACGAACAAATTTCTTCATCAGCAAATGGGATACACTACATGGCCAATGTGGCTTCACTTTGTGTCTGCAATTACACAGAAAACAGCATTTCAAGACTCACTTTCTCATCCTAATGTAAAACTGCATCACAGAGCCGCGGCTTAAACTAAGTGTTTACAAACAAGTTTCATACTCAGAACTTTGGCAAATGGGATACACTACATGGGCAAAGTGGTTTCAAGTCACTTTGTGTGGACAATTTCACAGGAAACACAATGTTTCAAAAACAGCCTTATCTCAGCGAGAGAAGCTCAAAAACAGCATAAAACTGCTTTACAGCTTAAACTAAGTGTTTACGAACAAATTTCTTCATCACTACTATGGCAAATGGGATAAACAACATGGACAAAGTGGTTTCAAGTCACTTTGTGTGGACAATTTCACAGGAAACACAATGTTTCAAAAACAGCCTTATCTCAGCGAGAGAAGCTCAAAAACAGCATAAAACTGCTTTACAGTGCCACGGCTTAAACTAAGTGTTTACGAACAAATTTCTTCATCACTACTATGGCAAATGGGATAAACAACATGGACAAAGTGGTTTCAAGTCACTTTGTGTGGACAATTTCACAGGAAACACAATGTTTCAAAAACAGCCTTATCTCAGCGGGAGAAGCTCAAAAACAGCATAAAACTGCTTTACAGTGCCACGGCTTAAACTAAGTGTTTACGAACAAATTTCTTCATCAGCAAATGGGATACACTACATGGCCAATGTGGCTTCACTTTGTGTCTGCAATTACACAGAAAACAGCATTTCAAGACTCACTTTCTCATCCTAATGTAAAACTGCATCACAGCGCCGCGGCTTAAACTAAGTGTTTACCAACAAATTTCTTCATCACTACTATGGCAAATGGGATAAACAACATGGACAAAGTGGTTTCAAGTCACTTCGTGTGGACAATTTCACAGGAAACACAATGTTTCAAAAACAGCCTTATCTCAGCGAGAGAAGCTCAAAAACAGCATAAAACTGCTTTACGGCTTAAACTAAGTGTTTACGAACAAATTTCTTCATCACTACTATGGCAAATGGGATAAACAACATGGACAAAGTGGTTTCAAGTCACTTTGTGTGGACAATTTCACAGGAAACACAATGTTTCAAAAACAGCCTTATCTCAGCGAGAGAAGCTCAAAAACAGCATAAAACTGCTTTACAGTGCCACGGCTTAAACTAAGTGTTTACGAACAAATTTCCTCATCACTACTATGGCAAATGGGAAAAACAACATGGACAAAGTGGTTTCAAGTCACTTTGTGTGGACAATTTCACAGGAAACACAATGTTTCAAAAACAGCCTTATCTCAGCGAGAGAAGCTCAAAAACAGCATAAAACTGCTTTACAGTGCCACGGCTTAAACTAAGTGTTTACGAACAAATTTCTTCATCAGCAAATGGGATACACTACATGGCCAATGTGGCTTCACTTTGTGTCTGCAATTACACAGAAAACAGCATTTCAAGACTCACTTTCTCATCCTAATGTAAAACTGCATCACAGAGCCGCGGCTTAAACTAAGTGTTTACAAACAAGTTTCATACTCAGAACTTTGGCAAATGGGATACACTACATGGGCAAAGTGGTTTCAAGTCACTTTGTGTGGACAATTTCACAGGAAACACAATGTTTCAAAAACAGCCTTATCTCAGCGAGAGAAGCTCAAAAACAGCATAAAACTGCTTTACAGCTTAAACTAAGTGTTTACGAACAAATTTCTTCATCACTACTATGGCAAATGGGATAAACAACATGGACAAAGTGGTTTCAAGTCACTTTGTGTGGACAATTTCACAGGAAACACAATGTTTCAAAAACAGCCTTATCTCAGCGAGAGAAGCTCAAAAACAGCATAAAACTGCTTTACAGTGCCACGGCTTAAACTAAGTGTTTACGAACAAATTTCTTCATCACTACTATGGCAAATGGGATAAACAACATGGACAAAGTGGTTTCAAGTCACTTTGTGTGGACAATTTCACAGGAAACACAATGTTTCAAAAACAGCCTTATCTCAGCGGGAGAAGCTCAAAAACAGCATAAAACTGCTTTACGGCTTAAACTAAGTGTTTACGAACAAATTTCTTCATCAGCAAATGGGATACACTACATGGCCAATGTGGCTTCACTTTGTGTCTGCAATTACACAGAAAACAGCATTTCAAGACTCACTTTCTCATCCTAATGTAAAACTGCATCACAGAGCCGCGGCTTAAACTAAGTGTTCACAAACAAGTTTCATACTCAGAACTTTGGCAAATGGGATACACTACATGGGCAAAGTGGTTTCAAGTCACTTTGTGTGGACAATTTCACAGGAAACACAATGTTTCAAAAACAGCCTTATCTCAGCGAGAGAAGCTCAAAAACCGCATAAAACTGCTTTACAGCTTAAACTAAGTGTTTACGAACAAATTTCTTCATCACTACTATGGCAAATGGGATAAACAACATGGACAAAGTGGTTTCAAGTCACTTTGTGTGGACAATTTCACAGGAAACACAATGTTTCAAAAACAGCCTTATCTCAGCGAGAGAAGCTCAAAAACAGCATAAAACTGCTTTACAGTGCCACGGCTTAAACTAAGTGTTTACGAACAAATTTCTTCATCACTACTATGGCAAATGGGATAAACAACATGGACAAAGTGGTTTCAAGTCACTTTGTGTGGACAATTTCACAGGAAACACAATGTTTCAAAAACAGCCTTATCTCAGCGGGAGAAGCTCAAAAACAGCATAAAACTGCTTTACAGTGCCACGGCTTAAACTAAGTGTTTACGAACAAATTTCTTCATCAGCAAATGGGATACACTACATGGCCAATGTGGCTTCACTTTGTGTCTGCAATTACACAGAAAACAGCATTTCAAGACTCACTTTCTCATCCTAATGTAAAACTGCATCACAGCGCCGCGGCTTAAACTAAGTGTTTACCAACAAATTTCTTCATCACTACTATGGCAAATGGGATAAACAACATGGACAAAGTGGTTTCAAGTCACTTCGTGTGGACAATTTCACAGGAAACACAATGTTTCAAAAACAGCCTTATCTCAGCGAGAGAAGCTCAAAAACAGCATAAAACTGCTTTACGGCTTAAACTAAGTGTTTACGAACAAATTTCTTCATCACTACTATGGCAAATGGGATAAACAACATGGACAAAGTGGTTTCAAGTCACTTTGTGTGGACAATTTCACAGGAAACACAATGTTTCAAAAACAGCCTTATCTCAGCGAGAGAAGCTCAAAAACAGCATAAAACTGCTTTACAGTGCCACGGCTTAAACTAAGTGTTTACGAACAAATTTCCTCATCACTACTATGGCAAATGGGAAAAACAACATAGACAAAGTGGTTTCAAGTCACTTTGTGTGGACAATTTCACAGGAAACACAATGTTTCAAAAACAGCCTTATCTCAGCGAGAGAAGCTCAAAAACAGCATAAAACTGCTTTACAGTGCCACGGCTTAAACTAAGTGTTTACGAACAAATTTCTTCATCAGCAAATGGGATACACTACATGGCCAATGTGGCTTCACTTTGTGTCTGCAATTACACAGAAAACAGCATTTCAAGACTCACTTTCTCATCCTAATGTAAAACTGCATCACAGAGCCGCGGCTTAAACTAAGTGTTTACAAACAAGTTTCATACTCAGAACTTTGGCAAATGGGATACACTACATGGGCAAAGTGGTTTCAAGTCACTTTGTGTGGACAATTTCACAGGAAACACAATGTTTCAAAAACAGCCTTATCTCAGCGAGAGAAGCTCAAAAACAGCATAAAACTGCTTTACAGCTTAAACTAAGTGTTTACGAACAAATTTCTTCATCACTACTATGGCAAATGGGATAAACAACATGGACAAAGTGGTTTCAAGTCACTTTGTGTGGACAATTTCACAGGAAACACAATGTTTCAAAAACAGCCTTATCTCAGCGAGAGAAGCTCAAAAACAGCATAAAACTGCTTTACAGTGCCACGGCTTAAACTAAGTGTTTACGAACAAATTTCTTCATCACTACTATGGCAAATGGGATAAACAACATGGACAAAGTGGTTTCAAGTCACTTTGTGTGGACAATTTCACAGGAAACACAATGTTTCAAAAACAGCCTTATCTCAGCGGGAGAAGCTCAAAAACAGCATAAAACTGCTTTACAGTGCCACGGCTTAAACTAAGTGTTTACGAACAAATTTCTTCATCAGCAAATGGGATACACTACATGGCCAATGTGGCTTCACTTTGTGTCTGCAATTACACAGAAAACAGCATTTCAAGACTCACTTTCTCATCCTAATGTAAAACTGCATCACAGCGCCGCGGCTTAAACTAAGTGTTTACCAACAAATTTCTTCATCACTACTATGGCAAATGGGATAAACAACATGGACAAAGTGGTTTCAAGTCACTTCGTGTGGACAATTTCACAGGAAACACAATGTTTCAAAAACAGCCTTATCTCAGCGAGAGAAGCTCAAAAACAGCATAAAACTGCTTTACGGCTTAAACTAAGTGTTTACGAACAAATTTCTTCATCACTACTATGGCAAATGGGATAAAAAACATGGACAAAGTGGTTTCAAGTCACTTTGTGTGGACAATTTCACAGGAAACACAATGTTTCAAAAACAGCCTCATCTCAGCGAGAGAAGCTCAAAAACAGCATAAAACTGCTTTACAGTGCCACGGCTTAAACAAAGTGTTTACGAACAAATTTCTTCATCACTACTATGGCAAATGGGATAAACAACATGGACAAAGTGGTTTCAAGTCACTTTGTGTGGACAATTTCACAGGAAACACAATGTTTCAAAAACAGCCTTATCTCAGCGAGAGAAGCTCAAAAACAGCATAAAACTGCTTTACAGTGCCACGGCTTAAACTAAGTGTTTACGAACAAATTTCTTCATCACTACTATGGCAAATGGGAAAAACAACATGGACAAAGTGGTTTCAAGTCACTTTGTGTGGACAATTTCACAGGAAACACAATGTTTCAAAAACAGCCTTATCTCAGCGAGAGAAGCTCAAAAACAGCATAAAACTGCTTTACAGTGCCACGGCTTAAACTAAGTGTTTACGAACAAATTTCTTCATCAGCAAATGGGATACACTACATGGCCAATGTGGCTTCACTTTGTGTCTGCAATTACACAGAAAACAGCATTTCAAGACTCACTTTCTCATCCTAATGTAAAACTGCATCACAGAGCCGCGGCTTAAACTAAGTGTTTACAAACAAGTTTCATACTCAGAACTTTGGCAAATGGGATACACTACATGGGCAAAGTGGTTTCAAGTCACTTTGTGTGGACAATTTCACAGGAAACACAATGTTTCAAAAACAGCCTTATCTCAGCGAGAGAAGCTCAAAAACAGCATAAAACTGCTTTACAGTGCCACGGCTTAAACTAAGTGTTTACCAACAAATTTCTTCATCACTACTATGGCAAATGGGATAAACAACATGGACAAAGTGGTTTCAAGTCACTTCGTGTGGACAATTTCACAGGAAACACAATGTTTCAAAAACAGCCTTATCTCAGCAAGAGAAGCTCAAAAACAGCATAAAACTGCTTTACGGCTTAAACTAAGTGTTTACGAACAAATTTCTTCATCAGCAAATGGGATACACTACATGGCCAATGTGGCTTCACTTTGTGTCTGCAATTACACAGAAAACAGCATTTCAAGACTCACTTTCTCATCCTAATGTAAAACTGCATCACAGAGCCGCGGCTTAAACTAAGTGTTTACAAACAAGTTTCATACTCAGAACTTTGGCAAATGGGATACACTACATGGGCAAAGTGGTTTCAAGTCACTTTGTGTGGACAATTTCACAGGAAACACAATGTTTCAAAAACAGCCTTATCTCAGCGAGAGAAGCTTAAAAACAGCATAAAACTGCTTTACAGCTTAAACTAAGTGTTTACGAACAAATTTCTTCATCACTACTATGGCAAATGGGATAAACAACATGGACAAAGTGGTTTCAAGTCACTTTGTGTGGACAATTTCACAGGAAACACAATGTTTCAAAAACAGCCTTATCTCAGCGAGAGAAGCTCAAAAACAGCATAAAACTGCTTTACAGTGCCACGGCTTAAACTAAGTGTTTACCAACAAATTTCTTCATCACTACTATGGCAAATGGGATAAACAACATGGACAAAGTGGTTTCAAGTCACTTCGTGTGGACAATTTCACAGGAAACACAATGTTTCAAAAACAGCCTTATCTCAGCAAGAGAAGCTCAAAAACAGCATAAAACTGCTTTACGGCTTAAACTAAGTGTTTACGAACAAATTTCTTCATCAGCAAATGGGATACACTACATGGCCAATGTGGCTTCACTTTGTGTCTGCAATTACACAGAAAACAGCATTTCAAGACTCACTTTCTCATCCTAATGTAAAACTGCATCACAGAGCCGCGGCTTAAACTAAGTGTTTACAAACAAGTTTCATACTCAGAACTTTGGCAAATGGGATACACTACATGGGCAAAGTGGTTTCAAGTCACTTTGTGTGGACAATTTCACAGGAAACACAATGTTTCAAAAACAGCCTTATCTCAGCGAGAGAAGCTCAAAAACAGCATAAAACTGCTTTACAGCTTAAACTAAGTGTTTACGAACAAATTTCTTCATCACTACTATGGCAAATGGGATAAACAACATGGACAAAGTGGTTTCAAGTCACTTTGTGTGGACAATTTCACAGGAAACACAAAAACACAATGTTTCAAAAACAGCCTTATCTCAGCGAGAGAAGCTCAAAAACAGCATAAAACTGCTTTACAGTGCCACGGCTTAAACTAAGTGTTTACCAACAAATTTCTTCATCACTACTATGGCAAATGGGATAAACAACATGGACAAAGTGGTTTCAAGTCACTTCGTGTGGACAATTTCACAGGAAACACAATGTTTCAAAAACAGCCTTATCTCAGCAAGAGAAGCTCAAAAACAGCATAAAACTGCTTTACGGCTTAAACTAAGTGTTTACGAACAAATTTCTTCATCAGCAAATGGGATACACTACATGGCCAATGTGGCTTCACTTTGTGTCTGCAATTACACAGAAAACAGCATTTCAAGACTCACTTTCTCATCCTAATGTAAAACTGCATCACAGCGCCGCGGCTTAAACTAAGTGTTTACAAACAAGTTTCATACTCAGAACTTTGGCAAATGGGATACACTACATGGGCAAAGTGGTTTCAAGTCACTTTGTGTGGACAATTTCACAGGAAACACAATGTTTCAAAAACAGCCTTATCTCAGCGAGAGAAGCTCAAAAACAGCATAAAACTGCTTTACAGCTTAAACTAAGTGTTTACGAACAAATTTCTTCATCACTACTATGGCAAATGGGATAAACAACATGGACAAAGTGGTTTCAAGTCACTTTGTGTGGACAATTTCACAGGAAACACAATGTTTCAAAAACAGCCTTATCTCAGCGAGAGAAGCTCAAAAACAGCATAAAACTGCTTTACAGTGCCACGGCTTAAACTAAGTGTTTACCAACAAATTTCTTCATCAGCAAATGGGATACACTACATGGCCAATGTGGCTTCACTTTGTGTCTGCAATTACACAGAAAACAGCATTTCAAGACTCACTTTCTCATCCTAATGTAAAACTGCATCACAGAGCCGCGGCTTAAACTAAGTGTTTACAAACAAGTTTCATACTCAGAACTTTGGCAAATGGGATACACTACATGGGCAAAGTGGTTTCAAGTCACTTTGTGTGGACAATTTCACAGGAAACACAATGTTTCAAAAACAGCCTTATCTCAGCGAGAGAAGCTCAAAAACAGCATAAAACTGCTTTACAGCTTAAACTAAGTGTTTACGAACAAATTTCTTCATCACTACTATGGCAAATGGGATAAACAACATGGACAAAGTGGTTTCAAGTCACTTTGTGTGGACAATTTCACAGGAAACACAATGTTTCAAAAACAGCCTTATCTCAGCGAGAGAAGCTCAAAAACAGCATAAAACTGCTTTACAGTGCCACGGCTTAAACTAAGTGTTTATGAACAAATTTCTTCATCACTACTATGGCAAATGGGATAAACAACATGGACAAAGTGGTTTCAAGTCACTTTGTGTGGACAATTTCACAGGAAACACAATGTTTCAAAAACAGCCTTATCTCAGCGAGAGAAGCTCAAAAACAGCATAAAACTGCTTTACAGTGCCACGGCTTAAACTAAGTGTTTACGAACAAATTTCTTCATCAGCAAATGGGATACACTACATGGCCAATGTGGCTTCACTTTGTGTCTGCAATTACACAGAAAACAGCATTTCAAGACTCACTTTCTCATCCTAATGTAAAACTGCATCACAGAGCCGCGGCTTAAACTAAGTGTTTACAAACAAGTTTCATACTCAGAACTTTGGCAAATGGGATACACTACATGGGCAAAGTGGTTTCAAGTCACTTTGTGTGGACAATTTCACAGGAAACACAATGTTTCAAAAACAGCCTTATCTCAGCGAGAGAAGCTCAAAAACAGCATAAAACTGCTTTACAGCTTAAACTAAGTGTTTACGAACAAATTTCTTCATCACTACTATGGCAAATGGGATAAACAACATGGACAAAGTGGTTTCAAGTCACTTCGTGTGGACAATTTCACAGGAAACACAATGTTTCAAAAACAGCCTTATCTCAGCGAGAGAAGCTCAAAAACAGCATAAAACTGCTTTACAGTGCCACGGCTTAAACTAAGTGTTTACGAACAAATTTCTTCATCAGCAAATGGGATACACTACATGGCCAATGTGGCTTCACTTTGTGTCTGCAATTACACAGAAAACAGCATTTCAAGACTCACTTTCTCATCCTAATGTAAAACTGCATCACATCGCCGCGGCTTAAACTAAGTGTTTACCAACAAATTTCTTCATCACTACTATGGCAAATGGGATAAACAACATGGACAAAGTGGTTTCAAGTCACTTCGTGTGGACAATTTCACAGGAAACACAATGTTTCAAAAACAGCCTTATCTCAGCGAGAGAAGCTCAAAAACAGCATAAAACTGCTTTACGGCTTAAACTAAGTGTTTACGAACAAATTTCTTCATCACTACTATGGCAAATGGGATAAAAAACATGGACAAAGTGGTTTCAAGTCACTTTGTGTGGACAATTTCACAGGAAACACAATGTTTCAAAAACAGCCTCATCTCAGCGAGAGAAGCTCAAAAACAGCATAAAACTGCTTTACAGTGCCACGGCTTAAACAAAGTGTTTACGAACAAATTTCTTCATCACTACTATGGCAAATGGGATAAACAACATGGACAAAGTGGTTTCAAGTCACTTTGTGTGGACAATTTCACAGGAAACACAATGTTTCAAAAACAGCCTTATCTCAGCGAGAGAAGCTCAAAAACAGCATAAAACTGCTTTACAGTGCCACGGCTTAAACTAAGTGTTTACGAACAAATTTCTTCATCACTACTATGGCAAATGGGAAAAACAACATGGACAAAGTGGTTTCAAGTCACTTTGTGTGGACAATTTCACAGGAAACACAATGTTTCAAAAACAGCCTTATCTCAGCGAGAGAAGCTCAAAAACAGCATAAAACTGCTTTACAGTGCCACGGCTTAAACTAAGTGTTTACGAACAAATTTCTTCATCAGCAAATGGGATACACTACATGGCCAATGTGGCTTCACTTTGTGTCTGCAATTACACAGAAAACAGCATTTCAAGACTCACTTTCTCATCCTAATGTAAAACTGCATCACAGAGCCGCGGCTTAAACTAAGTGTTTACAAACAAGTTTCATACTCAGAACTTTGGCAAATGGGATACACTACATGGGCAAAGTGGTTTCAAGTCACTTTGTGTGGACAATTTCACAGGAAACACAATGTTTCAAAAACAGCCTTATCTCAGCGAGAGAAGCTCAAAAACAGCATAAAACTGCTTTACAGTGCCACGGCTTAAACTAAGTGTTTACGAAAAAATTTCTTCATCACTACTATGGCAAATGGGATAAACAACATGGACAAAGTGGTTTCAAGTCACTTCGTGTGGACAATTTCACAGGAAACACAATGTTTCAAAAACAGCCTTATCTCAGCAAGAGAAGCTCAAAAACAGCATAAAACTGCTTTACGGCTTAAACTAAGTGTTTACGAACAAATTTCTTCATCAGCAAATGGGATACACTACATGGCCAATGTGGCTTCACTTTGTGTCTGCAATTACACAGAAAACAGCATTTCAAGACTCACTTTCTCATCCTAATGTAAAACTGCATCACAGAGCCGCGGCTTAAACTAAGTGTTTACAAACAAGTTTCATACTCAGAACTTTGGCAAATGGGATACACTACATGGGCAAAGTGGTTTCAAGTCACTTTGTGTGGACAATTTCACAGGAAACACAATGTTTCAAAAACAGCCTTATCTCAGCGAGAGAAGCTCAAAAACAGCATAAAACTGCTTTACAGCTTAAACTAAGTGTTTACGAACAAATTTCTTCATCACTACTATGGCAAATGGGATAAACAACATGGACAAAGTGGTTTCAAGTCACTTTGTGTGGACAATTTCACAGGAAACACAATGTTTCAAAAACAGCCTTATCTCAGCGAGAGAAGCTCAAAAACAGCATAAAACTGCTTTACAGTGCCACGGCTTAAACTAAGTGTTTACCAACAAATTTCTTCATCACTACTATGGCAAATGGGATAAACAACATGGACAAAGTGGTTTCAAGTCACTTCGTGTGGACAATTTCACAGGAAACACAATGTTTCAAAAACAGCCTTATCTCAGCAAGAGAAGCTCAAAAACAGCATAAAACTGCTTTACGGCTTAAACTAAGTGTTTACGAACAAATTTCTTCATCAGCAAATGGGATACACTACATGGCCAATGTGGCTTCACTTTGTGTCTGCAATTACACAGAAAACAGCATTTCAAGACTCACTTTCTCATCCTAATGTAAAACTGCATCACAGAGCCGCGGCTTAAACTAAGTGTTTACAAACAAGTTTCATACTCAGAACTTTGGCAAATGGGATACACTACATGGGCAAAGTGGTTTCAAGTCACTTTGTGTGGACAATTTCACAGGAAACACAATGTTTCAAAAACAGCCTTATCTCAGCGAGAGAAGCTCAAAAACAGCATAAAACTGCTTTACAGCTTAAACTAAGTGTTTACGAACAAATTTCTTCATCACTACTATGGCAAATGGGATAAACAACATGGACAAAGTGGTTTCAAGTCACTTTGTGTGGACAATTTCACAGGAAACACAATGTTTCAAAAACAGCCTTATCTCAGCGAGAGAAGCTCAAAAACAGCATAAAACTGCTTTACAGTGCCACGGCTTAAACAAACTGTTTACGAACAAATTTCTTCATCACTACTATGGCAAATGGGATAAACAACATGGACAAAGTGGTTTCAAGTCACTTTGTGTGGACAATTTCACAGGAAACACAATGTTTCAAAAACAGCCTTATCTCAGCGAGAGAAGCTCAAAAACAGCATAAAACTGCTTTACAGTGCCACGGCTTAAACTAAGTGTTTACGAACAAATTTCTTCATCAGCAAATGGGATACACTACATGGCCAATGTGGCTTCACTTTGTGTCTGCAATTACACAGAAAACAGCATTTCAAGACTCACTTTCTCATCCTAATGTAAAACTGCATCACAGAGCCGCGGCTTAAACTAAGTGTTTACAAACAAGTTTCATACTCAGAACTTTGGCAAATGGGATACACTACATGGGCAAAGTGGTTTCAAGTCACTTTGTGTGGACAATTTCACAGGAAACACAATGTTTCAAAAACAGCCTTATCTCAGCGAGAGAAGCTCAAAAACAGCATAAAACTGCTTTACAGCTTAAACTAAGTGTTTACGAACAAATTTGTTCATCACTACTATGGCAAATGGGATAAACAACATGGACAAAGTGGTTTCAAGTCACTTTGTGTGGACAATTTCACAGGAAACACAATGTTTCAAAAACAGCCTTATCTCAGCGAGAGAAGCTCAAAAACAGCATAAAACTGCTTTACAGTGCCACGGCTTAAACTAAGTGTTTACCAACAAATTTCTTCATCACTACTATGGCAAATGGGATAAACAACATGGACAAAGTGGTTTCAAGTCACTTCGTGTGGACAATTTCACAGGAAACACAATGTTTCAAAAACAGCCTTATCTCAGCAAGAGAAGCTCAAAAACAGCATAAAACTGCTTTACGGCTTAAACTAAGTGTTTACGAACAAATTTCTTCATCAGCAAATGGGATACACTACATGGCCAATGTGGCTTCACTTTGTGTCTGCAATTACACAGAAAACAGCATTTCAAGACTCACTTTCTCATCCTAATGTAAAACTGCATCACAGCGCCGCGGCTTAAACTAAGTGTTTACAAACAAGTTTCATACTCAGAACTTTGGCAAATGGGATACACTACATGGGCAAAGTGGTTTCAAGTCACTTTGTGTGGACAATTTCACAGGAAACACAATGTTTCAAAAACAGCCTTATCTCAGCGAGAGAAGCTCAAAAACAGCATAAAACTGCTTTACAGCTTAAACTAAGTGTTTACGAACAAATTTCTTCATCACTACTATGGCAAATGGGATAAACAACATGGACAAAGTGGTTTCAAGTCACTTTGTGTGGACAATTTCACAGGAAACACAATGTTTCAAAAACAGCCTTCTCTCAGCGAGAGAAGCTCAAAAACAGCATAAAACTGCTTTACAGTGCCACGGCTTAAACTAAGTGTTTACCAACAAATTTCTTCATCAGCAAATGGGATACACTACATGGCCAATGTGGCTTCACTTTGTGTCTGCAATTACACAGAAAACAGCATTTCAAGACTCACTTTCTCATCCTAATGTAAAACTGCATCACAGAGCCGCGGCTTAAACTAAGTGTTTACAAACAAGTTTCATACTCAGAACTTTGGCAAATGGGATACACTACATGGGCAAAGTGGTTTCAAGTCACTTTGTGTGGACAATTTCACAGGAAACACAATGTTTCAAAAACAGCCTTATCTCAGCGAGAGAAGCTCAAAAACAGCATAAAACTGCTTTACAGCTTAAACTAAGTGTTTACGAACAAATTTCTTCATCACTACTATGGCAAATGGGATAAACAACATGGACAAAGTGGTTTCAAGTCACTTTGTGTGGACAATTTCACAGGAAACACAATGTTTCAAAAACAGCCTTATCTCAGCGAGAGAAGCTCAAAAACAGCATAAAACTGCTTTACAGTGCCACGGCTTAAACTAAGTGTTTATGAACAAATTTCTTCATCACTACTATGGCAAATGGGATAAACAACATGGACAAAGTGGTTTCAAGTCACTTTGTGTGGACAATTTCACAGGAAACACAATGTTTCAAAAACAGCCTTATCTCAGCGAGAGAAGCTCAAAAACAGCATAAAACTGCTTTACAGTGCCACGGCTTAAACTAAGTGTTTACGAACAAATTTCTTCATCAGCAAATGGGATACACTACATGGCCAATGTGGCTTCACTTTGTGTCTGCAATTACACAGAAAACAGCATTTCAAGACTCACTTTCTCATCCTAATGTAAAACTGCATCACAGAGCCGCGGCTTAAACTAAGTGTTTACAAACAAGTTTCATACTCAGAACTTTGGCAAATGGGATACACTACATGGGCAAAGTGGTTTCAAGTCACTTTGTGTGGACAATTTCACAGGAAACACAATGTTTCAAAAACAGCCTTATCTCAGCGAGAGAAGCTCAAAAACAGCATAAAACTGCTTTACAGCTTAAACTAAGTGTTTACGAACAAATTTCTTCATCACTACTATGGCAAATGGGATAAACAACATGGACAAAGTGGATTCAAGTCACTTTGTGTGGACAATTTCACAGGAAACACAATGTTTCAAAAACAGCCTTATCTCAGCGAGAGAAGCTCAAAAACAGCATAAAACTGCTTTACAGTGCCACGGCTTAAACTAAGTGTTTACGAACAAATTTCTTCATCACTACTATGGCAAATGGGATAAACAACATGGACAAAGTGGTTTCAAGTCACTTTGTGTGGACAATTTCACAGGAAACACAATGTTTCAAAAACAGCCTTATCTCAGCGAGAGAAGCTCAAAAACAGCATAAAACTGCTTTACAGTGCCACGGCTTAAACAAAGTGTTTACGAACAAATTTCTTCATCACTACTATGGCAAATGGGATAAACAACATGGACAAAGTGGTTTCAAGTCACTTTGTGTGGACAATTTCACAGGAAACACAATGTTTCAAAAACAGCCTTATCTCAGCGAGAGAAGCTCAAAAACAGCATAAAACTGCTTTACAGTGCCACGGCTTAAACTAAGTGTTTACGAACAAATTTCTTCATCAGCAAATGGGATACACTACATGGCCAATGTGGCTTCACTTTGTGTCTGCAATTACACAGAAAACAGCATTTCAAGACTCACTTTCTCATCCTAATGTAAAACTGCATCACAGAGCCGCGGCTTAAACTAAGTGTTTACAAACAAGTTTCATACTCAGAACTTTGGCAAATGGGATACACTACATGGGCAAAGTGGTTTCAAGTCACTTTGTGTGGACAATTTCACAGGAAACACAATGTTTCAAAAACAGCCTTATCTCAGCGAGAGAAGCTCAAAAACAGCATAAAACTGCTTTACAGCTTAAACTAAGTGTTTACGAACAAATTTCTTCATCACTACTATGGCAAATGGGATAAACAACATGGACAAAGTGGTTTCAAGTCACTTTGTGTGGACAATTTCACAGGAAACACAATGTTTCAAAAACAGCCTTATCTCAGCGAGAGAAGCTCAAAAACAGCATAAAACTGCTTTACAGCTTAAACTAAGTGTTTACGAACAAATTTCTTCATCACTACTATGGCAAATGGGATAAACAACATGGACAAAGTGGTTTCAAGTCACTTTGTGTGGACAATTTCACAGGAAACACAATGTTTCAAAAACAGCCTTATCTCAGCGAGAGAAGCTCAAAAACAGCATAAAACTGCTTTACAGTGCCACGGCTTAAACTAAGTGTTTACCAACAAATTTCTTCATCACTACTATGGCAAATGGGATAAACAACATGGACAAAGTGGTTTCAAGTCACTTCGTGTGGACAATTTCACAGGAAACACAATGTTTCAAAAACAGCCTTATCTCTGCAAGAGAAGCTCAAAAACAGCATAAAACTGCTTTACGGCTTAAACTAAGTGTTTACGAACAAATTTCTTCATCAGCAAATGGGATACACTACATGGCCAATGTGGCTTCACTTTGTGTCTGCAATTACACAGAAAACAGCATTTCAAGACTCACTTTCTCATCCTAATGTAAAACTGCATCACAGAGCCGCGGCTTAAACTAAGTGTTTACAAACAAGTTTCATACTCAGAACTTTGGCAAATGGGATACACTACATGGGCAGAGTGGTTTCAAGTCACTTTGTGTGGACAATTTCACAGGAAACACAATGTTTCAAAAACAGCCTTATCTCAGCGAGAGAAGCTCAAAAACAGCATAAAACTGCTTTACAGCTTAAACTAAGTGTTTACGAACAAATTTCTTCATCACTACTATGGCAAATGGGATAAACAACATGGACAAAGTGGTTTCAAGTCAGTTTGTGTGGACAATTTCACAGGAAACACAATGTTTCAAAAACAGCCTTATCTCAGCGAGAGAAGCTCAAAAACAGCATAAAACTGCTTTACAGTGCCACGGCTTAAACTAAGTGTTTACGAACAAATTTCTTCATCAGCAAATGGGATACACTACATGGCCAATGTGGCTTCACTTTGTGTCTGCAATTACACAGAAAACAGCATTTCAAGACTCACTTTCTCATCCTAATGTAAAACTGCATCACAGAGCCGCGGCTTAAACTAAGTGTTTACAAACAAGTTTCATACTCAGAACTTTGGCAAATGGGATACACTACATGGGCAAAGTGGTTTCAAGTCACTTTGTGTGGACAATTTCACAGGAAACACAATGTTTCAAAAACAGCCTTATCTCAGCGAGAGAAGCTCAAAAACAGCATAAAACTGCTTTACAGCTTAAACTAAGTGTTTACGAACAAATTTCTTCATCACTACTATGGCAAATGGGATAAACAACATGGACAAAGTGGTTTCAAGTCACTTTGTGTGGACAATTTCACAGGAAACACAATGTTTCAAAAACAGCCTTATCTCAGCGAGAGAAGCTCAAAAACAGCATAAAACTGCTTTACAGTGCCACGGCTTAAACTAAGTGTTTACCAACAAATTTCTTCATCACTACTATGGCAAATGGGATAAACAACATGGACAAAGTGGTTTCAAGTCACTTCGTGTGGACAATTTCACAGGAAACACAATGTTTCAAAAACAGCCTTATCTCAGCAAGAGAAGCTCAAAAACAGCATAAAACTGCTTTACGGCTTAAACTAAGTGTTTACGAACAAATTTCTTCATCAGCAAATGGGATACACTACATGGCCAATGTGGCTTCACTTTGTGTCTGCAATTACACAGAAAACAGCATTTCAAGACTCACTTTCTCATCCTAATGTAAAACTGCATCACAGAGCCGCGGCTTAAACTAAGTGTTTACAAACAAGTTTCATACTCAGAACTTTGGCAAATGGGATACACTACATGGGCAAAGTGGTTTCAAGTCACTTTGTGTGGACAATTTCACAGGAAACACAATGTTTCAAAAACAGCCTTATCTCAGCGAGAGAAGCTCAAAAACAGCATAAAACTGCTTTACAGCTTAAACTAAGTGTTTACGAACAAATTTCTTCATCACTACTATGGCAAATGGGATAAACAACATGGACAAAGTGGTTTCAAGTCACTTTGTGTGGACAATTTCACAGGAAACACAATGTTTCAAAAACAGCCTTATCTCAGCGAGAGAAGCTCAAAAACAGCATAAAACTGCTTTACAGTGCCACGGCTTAAACTAAGTGTTTACGAACAAATTTCTTCATCACTACTATGGCAAATGGGATAAACAACATGGACAAAGTGGTTTCAAGTCACTTTGTGTGGACAATTTCACAGGAAACACAATGTTTCAAAAACAGCCTTATCTCAGCGAGAGAAGCTCAAAAACAGCATAAAACTGCTTTACAGTGCCACGGCTTAAACTAAGTGTTTACGAACAAATTTCTTCATCAGCAAATGGGATACACTACATGGCCAATGTGGCTTCACTTTGTGTCTGCAATTACACAGAAAACAGCATTTCAAGACTCACTTTCTCATCCTAATGTAAAACTGCATCACAGCGCCGCGGCTTAAACTAAGTGTTTACCAACAAATTTCTTCATCACTACTATGGCAAATGGGATAAACAACATGGACAAAGTGGTTTCAAGTCACTTCGTGTGGACAATTTCACAGGAAACACAATGTTTCAAAAACAGCCTTATCTCAGCGAGAGAAGCTCAAAAACAGCATAAAACTGCTTTACAGCTTAAACTAAGTGTATACGAACAAATTTCTTCATCACTACTATGGCAAATGGGATAAACAACATGGACAAAGTGGCTTCAAGTCACTTTGTGTGACAATTTCACAGGAAACACAATGTTTCAAAAACAGCCTTATCTCAGCGAGAGAAGCTCAAAAACAGCATAAAACTGCTTTACAGTGCCACGGCTTAAACTAAGTGTTTACGAACAAATTTCTTCATCACTACTATGGCAAATGGGATAAACAACATGGACAAAGTGGTTTCAAGTCACTTTGTGTGGACAATTTCACAGGAAACACAATGTTTCAAAAACAGCCTTATCTCAGCGAGAGAAGCTCAAAAACAGCATAAAACTGCTTTACAGTGCCACGGCTTAAACAAAGTGTTTACGAACAAATTTCTTCATCACTACTATGGCAAATGGGATAAACAACATGGACAAAGTGGTTTCAAGTCACTTTGTGTGGACAATTTCACAGGAAACACAATGTTTCAAAAACAGCCTTATCTCAGCGAGAGAAGCTCAAAAACAGCATAAAACTGCTTTACAGTGCCACGGCTTAAACTAAGTGTTTACGAACAAATTTCTTCATCAGCAAATGGGATACACTACATGGCCAATGTGGCTTCACTTTGTGTCTGCAATTACACAGAAAACAGCATTTCAAGACTCACTTTCTCATCCTAATGTAAAACTGCATCACAGAGCCGCGGCTTAAACTAAGTGTTTACAAACAAGTTTCATACTCAGAACTTTGGCAAATGGGATACACTACATGGGCAAAGTGGTTTCAAGTCACTTTGTGTGGACAATTTCACAGGAAACACAATGTTTCAAAAACAGCCTTATCTCAGCGAGAGAAGCTCAAAAACAGCATAAAACTGCTTTACAGTGCCACGGCTTAAACTAAGTGTTTACGAAAAAATTTCTTCATCACTACTATGGCAAATGGGATAAACAACATGGACAAAGTGGTTTCAAGTCACTTTGTGTGGACAATTTCACAGGAAACACAATGTTTCAAAAACAGCCTTATCTCAGCGAGAGAAGCTCAAAAACAGCATAAAACTGCTTTACAGCTTAAACTAAGTGTTTACGAACAAATTTCTTCATCACTACTATGGCAAATGGGATAAACAACATGGACAAAGTGGTTTCAAGTCACTTTGTGTGGACAATTTCACAGGAAACACAATGTTTCAAAAACAGCCTTATCTCAGCGAGAGAAGCTCAAAAACAGCATAAAACTGCTTTACAGTGCCACGGCTTAAACTAAGTGTTTACCAACAAATTTCTTCATCACTACTATGGCAAATGGGATAAACAACATGGACAAAGTGGTTTCAAGTCACTTCGTGTGGACAATTTCACAGGAAACACAATGTTTCAAAAACAGCCTTATCTCAGCAAGAGAAGCTCAAAAACAGCATAAAACTGCTTTACGGCTTAAACTAAGTGTTTACGAACAAATTTCTTCATCAGCAAATGGGATACACTACATGGCCAATGTGGCTTCACTTTGTGTCTGCAATTACACAGAAAACAGCATTTCAAGACTCACTTTCTCATCCTAATGTAAAACTGCATCACAGCGCCGCGGCTTAAACTAAGTGTTTACCAACAAATTTCTTCATCACTACTATGGCAAATGGGATAAACAACATGGACAAAGTGGTTTCAAGTCACTTCGTGTGGACAATTTCACAGGAAACACAATGTTTCAAAAACAGCCTTATCTCAGCGAGAGAAGCTCAAAAACAGCATAAAACTGCTTTACGGCTTAAACTAAGTGTTTACGAACAAATTTCTTCATCACTACTATGGCAAATGGGATAAAAAACATGGACAAAGTGGTTTCAAGTCACTTTGTGTGGACAATTTCACAGGAAACACAATGTTTCAAAAACAGCCTCATCTCAGCGAGAGAAGCTCAAAAACAGCATAAAACTGCTTTACAGTGCCACGGCTTAAACAAAGTGTTTACGAACAAATTTCTTCATCACTACTATGGCAAATGGGATAAACAACATGGACAAAGTGGCTTCAAGTCACTTTGTGTGACAATTTCACAGGAAACACAATGTTTCAAAAACAGCCTTATCTCAGCGAGAGAAGCTCAAAAACAGCATAAAACTGCTTTACAGCTTAAACTAAGTGTATACGAACAAATTTCTTCATCACTACTATGGCAAATGGGATAAACAACATGGACAAAGTGGCTTCAAGTCACTTTGTGTGACAATTTCACAGGAAACACAATGTTTCAAAAACAGCCTTATCTCAGCGAGAGAAGCTCAAAAACAGCATAAAACTGCTTTACAGTGCCACGGCTTAAACTAAGTGTTTACGAACAAATTTCTTCATCACTACTATGGCAAATGGGATAAACAACATGGACAAAGTGGTTTCAAGTCACTTTGTGTGGACAATTTCACAGGAAACACAATGTTTCAAAAACAGCCTTATCTCAGCGAGAGAAGCTCAAAAACAGCATAAAACTGCTTTACAGTGCCACGGCTTAAACAAAGTGTTTACGAACAAATTTCTTCATCACTACTATGGCAAATGGGATAAACAACATGGACAAAGTGGTTTCAAGTCACTTTGCACAATGTTTCAAAAACAGCCTTATCTCAGCGAGAGAAGCTCAAAAACAGCATAAAACTGCTTTACAGTGCCACGGCTTAAACTAAGTGTTTACGAACAAATTTCTTCATCAGCAAATGGGATACACTACATGGCCAATGTGGCTTCACTTTGTGTCTGCAATTACACAGAAAACAGCATTCAAGACTCACTTTCTCATCCTAATGTAAAACTGCAATCACAGAGCCGCGGCTTAAACTAAGTGTTTACAAACAAGTTTCATACTCAGAACTTTGGCAAATGGGATACACTACATGGGCAAAGTGGTTTCAAGTCACTTTGTGTGGACAATTTCACAGGAAACACAATGTTTCAAAAACAGCCTTATCTCAGCGAGAGAAGCTCAAAAACAGCATAAAACTGCTTTACAGTGCCACGGCTTAAACTAAGTGTTTACGAAAAAATTTCTTCATCACTACTATGGCAAATGGGATAAACAACATGGACAAAGTGGTTTCAAGTCACTTCGTGTGGACAATTTCACAGGAAACACAATGTTTCAAAAACAGCCTTATCTCAGCAAGAGAAGCTCAAAAACAGCATAAAACTGCTTTACGGCTTAAACTAAGTGTTTACGAACAAATTTCTTCATCAGCAAATGGGATACACTACATGGCCAATGTGGCTTCACTTTGTGTCTGCAATTACACAGAAAACAGCATTTCAAGACTCACTTTCTCATCCTAATGTAAAACTGCATCACAGAGCCGCGGCTTAAACTAAGTGTTTACAAACAAGTTTCATACTCAGAACTTTGGCAAATGGGATACACTACATGGGCAAAGTGGTTTCAAGTCACTTTGTGTGGACAATTTCACAGGAAACACAATGTTTCAAAAACAGCCTTATCTCAGCGAGGAGAAGCTCAAAAACAGCATAAAACTGCTTTACAGCTTAAACTAAGTGTTTACGAACAAATTTCTTCATCACTACTATGGCAAATGGGATAAACAACATGGACAAAGTGGTTTCAAGTCACTTTGTGTGGACAATTTCACAGGAAACACAATGTTTCAAAAACAGCCTTATCTCAGCGAGAGAAGCTCAAAAACAGCATAAAACTGCTTTACAGCTTAAACTAAGTGTTTACGAACAAATTTCTTCATCACTACTATGGCAAATGGGATAAACAACATGGACAAAGTGGTTTCAAGTCACTTTGTGTGGACAATTTCACAGGAAACACAATGTTTCAAAACAGCCTTATCTCAGCGAGAGAAGCTCAAAAACAGCATAAAACTGCTTTACAGTGCCACGGCTTAAACTAAGTGTTTACCAACAAATTTCTTCATCACTACTATGGCAAATGGGATAAACAACATGGACAAAGTGGTTTCAAGTCACTTCGTGTGGACAATTTCACAGGAAACACAATGTTTCAAAAACAGCCTTATCTCAGCAAGAGAAGCTCAAAAACAGCATAAAACTGCTTTACGGCTTAAACTAAGTGTTTACGAACAAATTTCTTCATCAGCAAATGGGATACACTACATGGCCAATGTGGCTTCACTTTGTGTCTGCAATTACACAGAAAACAGCATTTCAAGACTCACTTTCTCATCCTAATGTAAAACTGCATCACAGCGCCGCGGCTTAAACTAAGTGTTTACCAACAAATTTCTTCATCACTACTATGGCAAATGGGATAAACAACATGGACAAAGTGGTTTCAAGTCACTTCGTGTGGACAATTTCACAGGAAACACAATGTTTCAAAAACAGCCTTATCTCAGCGAGGAGAAGCTCAAAAACAGCATAAAACTGCTTTACGGCTTAAACTAAGTGTTTACGAACAAATTTCTTCATCACTACTATGGCAAATGGGATAAAAAACATGGACAAAGTGGTTTCAAGTCACTTTGTGTGGACAATTTCACAGGAAACACAATGTTTCAAAAACAGCCTCATCTCAGCGAGAGAAGCTCAAAAACAGCATAAAACTGCTTTACAGTGCCACGGCTTAAACAAAGTGTTTACGAACAAATTTCTTCATCACTACTATGGCAAATGGGATAAACAACATGGACAAAGTGGTTTCAAGTCACTTTGTGTGGACAATTTCACAGGAAACACAATGTTTCAAAAACAGCCTTATCTCAGCGAGGAGAAGCTCAAAAACAGCATAAAACTGCTTTACAGTGCCACGGCTTAAACTAAGTGTTTTACCAACAAATTTCTTCATCACTACTATGGCAAATGGGATAAACAACATGGACAAAGTGGTTTCAAGTCACTTCGTGTGGACAATTTCACAGGAAACACAATGTTTCAAAAACAGCCTTATCTCAGCAAGAGAAGCTCAAAAACAGCATAAAACTGCTTTACGGCTTAAACTAAGTGTTTACGAACAAATTTCTTCATCAGCAAATGGGATACACTACATGGCCAATGTGGCTTCACTTTGTGTCTGCAATTACACAGAAAACAGCATTTCAAGACTCACTTTCTCATCCTAATGTAAAACTGCATCACAGAGCCGCGGCTTAAACTAAGTGTTTACAAACAAGTTTCATACTCAGAACTTTGGCAAATGGGATACACTACATGGGCAAAGTGGTTTCAAGTCACTTTGTGTGGGACAATTTCACAGGAAACACAATGTTTCAAAAACAGCCTTATCTCATCGAGAGAAGCTCAAAAACAGCATAAAACTGCTTTACAGCTTAAACTAAGTGTTTACGAACAAATTTCTTCATCACTACTATGGCAAATGGGATATAACAACATGGACAAAGTGGTTTCAAGTCACTTTGTGTGGACAATTTCACAGGAAACACAATGTTTCAAAAACAGCCTCATCTCAGCGAGAGAAGCTCAAAAACAGCATAAAACTGCTTTACAGTGCCACGGCTTAAACAAAGTGTTTACGAACAAATTTTCTTCATCACTACTATGGCAAATGGGATAAACAACATGGACAAAGTGGTTTTCAAGTCACTTTGTGTGGACAATTTCACAGGAAACACAATGTTTCAAAAACAGCCTTATCTCAGCGAGAGAAGCTCAAAAACAGCATAAAACTGCTTTACAGTGCCACGGCTTAAACTAAGTGTTTACCAACAAATTTCTTCATCACTACTATGGCAAATGGGGATAAACAACATGGACAAAGTGGTTTCAAGTCACTTCGTGTGGACAATTTCACAGGAAACACAATGTTTCAAAAACAGCCTTATCTCAGCAAGAGAAGCTCAAAAACAGCATAAAACTGCTTTACGGCTTAAACTAAGTGTTTACGAACAAATTTCTTCATCAGCAAATGGGATACACTACATGGCCAATGTGGCTTCACTTTGTGTCTGCAATTACACAGAAAACAGCATTTCAAGACTCACTTTCTCATCCTAATGTAAAACTGCATCACAGAGCCGCGGCTTAAACTAAGTGTTTACAAACAAGTTTCATACTCAGAACTTTGGCAAATGGGATACACTACATGGGCAAAGTGGTTTCAAGTCACTTTGTGTGGACAATTTCACAGGAAACACAATGTTTCAAAAAACAGCCTTATTCTCATCGAGAGAAGCTCAAAAACAGCATAAAACTGCTTTACAGCTTAAACTAAGTGTTTACGAACAAATTTCTTCATCACTACTATGGCAAATGGGATAAACAACATGGACAAAGTGGTTTCAAGTCACTTTGTGTGGACAATTTCACAGGAAACACAATGTTTCAAAAACAGCCTTATCTCAGCGAGAGAAGCTCAAAAACAGCATAAAACTGCTTTACAGTGCCACGGCTTAAACAAAGTGTTTACGAACAAATTTCTTCATCACTACTATGGCAAAATGGGATAAACAACATGGACAAAGTGGTTTCAAGTCACTTTGTGTGGACAATTTCACAGGAAACACAATGTTTCAAAAACAGCCTTATCTCAGCGAGAGAAGCTCAAAAACAGCATAAAACTGCTTTACAGTGCCACGGCTTAAACTAAGTGTTTACGAACAAATTTCTTCATCAGCAAATGGGATACACTACATGGCCAATGTGGGCTTCACTTTGTGTCTGCAATTACACAGAAAACAGCATTTCAAGACTCACTTTCTCATCCTAATGTAAAACTGCATCACAGAGCCGCGGCTTAAACTAAGTGTTTACAAACAAGTTTCATACTCAGAACTTTGGCAAATGGGATACACTACATGGGCAAAGTGGTTTCAAGTCACTTTGTGTGGACAATTTCACAGGAAACACAATGTTTCAAAAACAGCCTTATCTCAGCGAGAGAAGCTCAAAAACAGCATAAAACTGCTTTACAGCTTAAACTAAGTGTTTACGAACAAATTTCTTCATCACTACTATGGCAAATGGGATAAACAACATGGACAAAGTGGTTTCAAGTCACTTTGTGTGGACAATTTTCACAGGAAACACAATGTTTCAAAAACAGCCTTATCTCAGCGAGAGAAGCTCAAAAACAGCATAAAACTGCTTTACAGTGCCACGGCTTAAACTAAGTGTTTACCAACAAATTTCTTCATCACTACTATGGCAAATGGGATAAACAACATGGACAAAGTGGTTTCAAGTCACTTCGTGGTGGACAATTTCACAGGAAACACAATGTTTCAAAAACAGCCTTATCTCAGCAAGAGAAGCTCAAAAACAGCATAAAACTGCTTTACGGCTTAAACTAAGTGTTTACGAACAAATTTCTTCATCAGCAAATGGGATACACTACATGGCCAATGTGGCTTCACTTTGTGTCTGCAATTACACAGAAAACAGCATTTCAAGACTCACTTTCTCATCCTAATGTAAAACTGCATCACAGCGCCGCGGCTTAAACTAAGTGTTTACAAACAAGTTTCATACTCAGAACTTTGGCAAATGGGATACACTACATGGGCAAAGTGGTTTCAAGTCACTTTGTGTGGACAATTTCACAGGAAACACAATGTTTCAAAAACAGCCTTATCTCAGCGAGGAGAAGCTCAAAAACAGCATAAAACTGCTTTACAGCTTAAACTAAGTGTTTACGAACAAATTTCTTCATCACTACTATGGCAAATGGGGATAAACAACATGGACAAAGTGGTTTCAAGTCACTTTGTGTGGACAATTTCACAGGAAACACAATGTTTCAAAAACAGCCTTATCTCAGCGAGAGAAGCTCAAAAACAGCATAAAACTGCTTTACAGTGCCACGGCTATAAACTAAGTGTTTACCAACAAATTTCTTCATCAGCAAATGGGATACACTACATGGCCAATGTGGCTTCACTTTGTGTCTGCAATTACACAGAAAACAGCATTTCAAGACTCACTTTCTCATCCTAATGTAAAACTGCATCACAGAGCCGCGGCTTAAACTAAGTGTTTACAAACAAGTTTCATACTCAGAACTTTGGCAAATGGGGATACACTACATGGGCAAAGTGGTTTCAAGTCACTTTGTGTGGACAATTTCACAGGAAACACAATGTTTCAAAAACAGCCTTATCTCAGCGAGAGAAGCTCAAAAACAGCATAAAACTGCTTTACAGCTTAAACTAAGTGTTTACGAACAAATTTCTTCATCACTACTATGGCAAATGGGATAAACAACATGGACAAAGTGGTTTCAAGTCACTTTGTGTGGACAATTTCACAGGAAACACAATGTTTCAAAAACAGCCTTATCTCAGCGAGAGAAGCTCAAAAACAGCATAAAACTGCTTTACAGTGCCACGGCTTAAACTAAGTGTTTACCAACAAATTTCTTCATCAGCAAATGGGATACACTACATGGCCAATGTGGCTTCACTTTGTGTCTGCAATTACACAGAAAACAGCATTTCAAGACTCACTTTCTCATCCTAATGTAAAACTGCATCACAGAGCCGCGGCTTAAACTAAGTGTTTACAAACAAGTTTCATACTCAGAACTTTGGCAAATGGGATACACTACATGGGCAAAGTGGTTTTCAAGTCACTTTGTGTGGACAATTTCACAGGAAACACAATGTTTCAAAAACAGCCCTTATCTCAGCGAGGAGAAGCTCAAAAAACAGCATAAAACTGCTTTACAGCTTAAACTAAGTGTTTACGAACAAATTTCTTCATCACTACTATGGCAAATGGATAAACAACATGGACAAAGTGGTTTCAAGTCACTTTGTGTGGGACAATTTCACAGGAAACACAATGTTTCAAAAACAGCCTTATCTCAGCGAGAGAAGCTCAAAAACAGCATAAAACTGCTTTACAGTGCCACGGCTTAAACTAAGTGTTTATGAACAAAATTTCTTCATCACTACTATGGCAAATGGGATAAACAACATGGACAAAGTGGTTTCAAAGTCACTTTGTGTGGACAATTTCACAGGAAACACAATGTTTCAAAAACAGCCTTATCTCAGCGAGAGAAGCTCAAAAACAGCATAAAACTGCTTTACAGTGCCACGGCTTTAAACTAAGTGTTTACGAACAAATTTCTTCATCAGCAAATGGGATACACTACATGGCCAATGTTGGCTTCACTTTGTGTCTGCAATTACACAGAAAACAGCATTTCAAGACTCACTTTCTCATCCTAATGTAAAACTGCATCACAGAGCCGCGGCTTAAACTAAGTGTTTACAAACAAGTTTCATACTCAGAACTTTGGCAAATGGGATACACTACATGGGCAAAGTGGTTTCAAGTCACTTTGTGTGGACAAATTTCACAGGAAACACAATGTTTCAAAAACAGCCTTATCTCAGCGAGAGAAGCTCAAAAACAGCATAAAACTGCTTTACAGCTTAAACTAAGTGTTTACGAACAAATTTCTTCATCACTACTATGGCAAATGGGATAAACAACATGGACAAAGTGGATTCAAGTCACTTTTGTGTGGACAATTTCACAGGAAACACAATGTTTCAAAAACAGCCTTATCTCAGCGAGAGAAGCTCAAAAACAGCATAAAACTGCTTTACAGTGCCACGGCTTAAACTAAGTGTTTACGAACAAATTTCTTCATCACTACTATGGCAAATGGGATAAACAACATGGACAAAGTGGTTTCAAGTCACTTTGTGTGGACAATTTCACAGGAAACACAATGTTTCAAAAACAGCCTTATCTCAGCGAGAGAAGCTCAAAAACAGCATAAAACTGCTTTACAGTGCCACGGCTTAAACAAAGTGTTTACGAACAAATTTCTTCATCACTACTATGGCAAATGGGATAAACAACATGGACAAAGTGGTTTCAAGTCACTTTGTGTGGACAATTTCACAGGAAACACAATGTTTCAAAAACAGCCTTATCTCAGCGAGAGAAGCTCAAAACAGCATAAAACTGCTTTACAGTGCCACGGCTTAAACTAAGTGTTTACGAACAAATTTCTTCATCAGCAAATGGGATACACTACATGGCCAATGTGGCTTCACTTTGTGTCTGCAATTACACAGAAAACAGCATTTCAAGACTCACTTTCTCATCCTAATGTAAAACTGCATCACAGAGCCGCGGCTTAAACTAAGTGTTTACAAACAAGTTTCATACTCAGAACTTTGGCAAATGGGATACACTACATGGGCAAAGTGGTTTCAAGTCACTTTGTGTGGACAATTTCACAGGAAACACAATGTTTCAAAAACAGCCTTATCTCAGCGAGAGAAGCTCAAAAACAGCATAAAACTGCTTTACAGTGCCACGGCTTAAACTAAGTGTTTACGAAAAAATTTCTTCATCACTACTATGGCAAATGGGATAAACAACATGGACAAAGTGGTTTCAAGTCACTTCGTGTGGACAATTTCACAGGAAACACAATGTTTCAAAAACAGCCTTATCTCAGCAAGAGAAGCTCAAAAAACAGCATAAAACTGCTTTACGGCTTAAACTAAGTGTTTACGAACAAATTTCTTCATCAGCAAATGGGATACACTACATGGCCAATGTGGCTTCACTTTGTGTCTGCAATTACACAGAAAACAGCATTTCAAGACTCACTTTCTCATCCTAATGTAAAACTGCATCACAGAGCCGCGGCTTAAACTAAGTGTTTACAAACAAGTTTCATACTCAGAACTTTGGCAAATGGGATACACTACATGGGCAAAGTGGTTTCAAGTCACTTTGTGTGGACAATTTCACAGGAAACACAATGTTTCAAAAACAGCCTTATCTCAGCTGAGAGAAGCTCAAAAACAGCATAAAACTGCTTTACAGCTTAAACTAAGTGTTTACGAACAAATTTCTTCATCACTACTATGGCAAATGGGATAAACAACATGGACAAAGTGGATTCAAGTCACTTTGTGTGGACAATTTCACAGGAAACACAATGTTTCAAAAACAGCCTTATCTCAGCGAGAGAAGCTCAAAAACAGCATAAAACTGCTTTACAGTGCCACGGCTTAAACTAAGTGTTTACGAACAAATTTCTTCATCACTACTATGGCAAATGGGGATAAACAACATGGACAAAGTGGTTTCAAGTCACTTTGTGTGGACAATTTCACAGGAAACACAATGTTTCAAAAACAGCCTTATCTCAGCGAGAGAAGCTCAAAAACAGCATAAAACTGCTTTACAGTGCCACGGCTTAAACAAAGTGTTTACGAACAAATTTCTTCATCACTACTATGGCAAATGGGATAAACAACATGGACAAAGTGGTTTCAAGTCACTTTGTGTGGACAATTTCACAGGAAACACAATGTTTCAAAAACAGCCTTATCTCAGCGAGAGAAGCTCAAAAACAGCATAAAACTGCTTTACAGTGCCCACGGCTTAAACTAAGTGTTTACGAACAAATTTCTTCATCAGCAAATGGGATACACTACATGGCCAATGTGGCTTCACTTTGTGTCTGCAATTACACAGAAAACAGCATTTCAAGACTCACTTTCTCATCCTAATGTAAAACTGCATCACAGAGCCGCGGCTTAAACTAAGTGTTTACAAACAAGTTTCATACTCAGAACTTTGGCAAATGGGATACACTACATGGGCAAAGTGGTTTCAAGTCACTTTGTGTGGACAATTTCACAGGAAACACAATGTTTCAAAAACAGCCTTATCTCAGCGAGAGAAGCTCAAAAACAGCATAAAACTGCTTTACAGTGCCACGGCTTAAACTAAGTGTTTACGAAAAAATTTCTTCATCACTACTATGGCAAATGGGATAAACAACATGGACAAAGTGGTTTCAAGTCACTTCGTGTGGACAATTTCACAGGAAACACAATGTTTCAAAAACAGCCTTATCTCAGCAAGAGAAGCTCAAAAACAGCATAAAACTGCTTTACGGCTTAAACTAAGTGTTTACGAACAAATTTCTTCATCAGCAAATGGGATACACTACATGGCCAATGTGGCTTCACTTTGTGTCTGCAATTACACAGAAAACAGCATTTCAAGACTCACTTTCTCATCCTAATGTAAAACTGCATCACAGAGCCGCGGCTTAAACTAAGTGTTTACAAACAAGTTTCATACTCAGAACTTTGGCAAATGGGATACACTACATGGGCAAAGTGGGTTTCAAGTCACTTTGTGTGGACAATTTCACAGGAAACACAATGTTTCAAAAACAGCCTTATCTCAGCGAGAGAAGCTCAAAAACAGCATAAAACTGCTTTACAGCTTAAACTAAGTGTTTACGAACAAATTTCTTCATCACTACTATGGCAAATGGGATAAACAACATGGACCAAAGTGGTTTCAAGTCACTTTGTGTGGACAATTTCACAGGAAACACAATGTTTCAAAACAGCCTTATCTCAGCGAGAGAAGCTCAAAAACAGCATAAAACTGCTTTACAGCTTAAACTAAGTGTTTACGAACAAATTTCTTCATCACTACTATGGCAAATGGGATAAACAACATGGACAAAGTGGTTTCAAGTCACTTTGGTGTGGACAATTTCACAGGAAACACAATGTTTCAAAAACAGCCTTATCTCAGCGAGAGAAGCTCAAAAACAGCATAAAACTGCTTTACAGTGCCACGGCTTAAACTAAGTGTTTACCAACAAATTTCTTCATCAGCAAATGGGATACACTACATGGCCAATGTGGCTTCACTTTGTGTCTGCAATTACACAGAAAACAGCATTTCAAGACTCACTTTCTCATCCTAATGTAAAACTGCATCACAGAGCCGCGGCTTAAACTAAGTGTTTACAAACAAGTTTCATACTCAGAACTTTGGCAAATGGGATACACTACATGGGCAAAGTGGTTTCAAGTCACTTTGTGTGGACAATTTCACAGGAAACACAATGTTTCAAAAACAGCCTTATCTCAGCGAGAGAAGCTCAAAAACAGCATAAAACTGCTTTACGGCTTAAACTAAGTGTTTTACGAACAAATTTCTTCATCAGCAAATGGGATACACTACATGGCCAATGTGGCTTCACTTTGTGTCTGCAATTACACAGAAAACAGCATTTCAAGACTCACTTTCTCATCCTAATGTAAAACTGCATCACAGAGCCGCGGCTTAAACTAAGTGTTTACAAACAAGTTTCATACTCAGAACTTTGGCAAATGGGATACACTACATGGGCAAAGTGGTTTCAAGTCACTTTGTGTGGACAATTTCACAGGAAACACAATGTTTCAAAAACAGCCTTATCTCAGCGAGAGAAGCTCAAAAACAGCATAAAACTGCTTTACAGCTTAAACTAAGTGTTTACGAACAAATTTCTTCATCACTACTATGGCAAATGGGATAAACAACATGGACAAAGTGGTTTCAAGTCACTTTGTGTGGACAATTTCACAGGAAACACAATGTTTCAAAAACAGCCTTATCTCAGCGAGAGAAGCTCAAAAACAGCATAAAACTGCTTTACAGCTTAAACTAAGTGTTTACGAACAAATTTCTTCATCACTACTATGGCAAATGGGATAAAACAACATGGACAAAGTGGTTTCAAGTCACTTTGTGTGGACAATTTCACAGGAAACACAATGTTTCAAAAACAGCCTTATCTCAGCGAGAGAAGCTCAAAAACAGCATAAAACTGCTTTACAGTGCCACGGCTTAAACTAAGTGTTTACCAACAAATTTCTTCATCAGCAAATGGGATACACTACATGGCCAATGTGGCTTCACTTTGTGTCTGCAATTACACAGAAAACAGCATTTCAAGACTCACTTTCTCATCCTAATGTAAAACTGCATCACAGAGCCGCGGCTTAAACTAAGTGTTTACAAACAAGTTTCATACTCAGAACTTTGGCAAATGGGATACACTACATGGGCAAAGTGGTTTCAAGTCACTTTGTGTGGACAATTTCACAGGAAACACAATGTTTCAAAAACAGCCTTATCTCAGCGAGAGAAGCTCAAAAACAGCATAAAACTGCTTTACAGCTTAAACTAAGTGTTTACGAACAAATTTCTTCATCACTACTATGGCAAATGGGATAAACAACATGGACAAAGTGGTTTCAAGTCACTTTGTGTGGACAATTTCACAGGAAACACAATGTTTCAAAAACAGCCTTATCTCAGCGAGAGAAGCTCAAAAACAGCATAAAACTGCTTTACAGTGCCACGGCTTAAACAAAGTGTTTACGAACAAATTTCTTCATCACTACTATGGCAAATGGGATAAACAACATGGACAAAGTGGTTTCAAGTCACTTTGTGTGGACAATTTCACAGGAAACACAATGTTTCAAAAACAGCCTTATCTCAGCGAGAGAAGCTCAAAAACAGCATAAAACTGCTTTACAGTGCCACGGCTTAAACAAAGTGTTTACGAACAAATTTCTTCATCACTACTATGGCAAATGGGATAAACAACATGGACAAAGTGGTTTCAAGTCACTTTGTGTGGACAATTTCACAGAAACACAATGTTTCAAAAACAGCCTTATCTCAGCGAGAGAAGCTCAAAAACAGCATAAAACTGCTTTACAGTGCCACGGCTTAAACAAAGTGTTTACGAACAAATTTCTTCATCACTACTATGGCAAATGGGATAAACAACATGGACAAAGTGGTTTCAAGTCACTTTGTGTGGACAATTTCACAGGAAACACAATGTTTCAAAAACAGCCTTATCTCAGCGAGAGAAGCTCAAAAACAGCATAAAACTGCTTTACAGTGCCACGGCTTAAACTAAGTGTTTACGAACAAATTTCTTCATCAGCAAATGGGATACACTACATGGCCAATGTGGCTTCACTTTGTGTCTGCAATTACACAGAAAACAGCATTTCAAGACTCACTTTCTCATCCTAATGTAAAACTGCATCACAGAGCCGCGGCTTAAACTAAGTGTTTACAAACAAGTTTCATACTCAGAACTTTGGCAAATGGGATACACTACATGGGCAAAGTGGTTTCAAGTCACTTTGTGTGGACAATTTCACAGGAAACACAATGTTTCAAAAACAGCCTTATCTCAGCGAGAGAAGCTCAAAAACAGCATAAAACTGCTTTACAGTGCCACGGCTTAAACTAAGTGTTTACGAAAAAATTTCTTCATCACTACTATGGCAAATGGGATAAACAACATGGACAAAGTGGTTTCAAGTCACTTCGTGTGGGACAATTTCACAGGAAACACAATGTTTCAAAAACAGCCTTATCTCAGCAAGAGAAGCTCAAAAACAGCATAAAACTGCTTTACGGCTTAAACTAAGTGTTTACGAACAAATTTCTTCATCAGCAAATGGGATACACTACATGGCCAATGTGGCTTCACTTTGTGTCTGCAATTACACAGAAAACAGCATTTCAAGACTCACTTTCTCATCCTAATGTAAAACTGCATCACAGAGCCGCGGCCTTAAACTAAGTGTTTACAAACAAGTTTCATACTCAGAACTTTGGCAAATGGGATACACTACATGGGCAAAGTGGTTTCAAGTCACTTTGTGTGGACAATTTCACAGGAAACACAATGTTTCAAAAACAGCCTTATCTCAGCGAGAGAAGCTCAAAAACAGCATAAAACTGCTTTACAGCTTAAACTAAGTGTTTACGAACAAATTTCTTCATCACTACTATGGCAAATGGGATAAACAACATGGACAAAGTGGTTTCAAGTCACTTTGTGTGGACAATTTCACAGGAAACACAATGTTTCAAAAACAGCCTTATCTCAGCGAGAGAAGCTCAAAAACAGCATAAAACTGCTTTACAGCTTAAACTAAGTGTTTACGAACAAATTTCTTCATCACTACTATGGCAAATGGGATAAACAACATGGACAAAGTGGTTTCAAGTCACTTTGTGTGGACAATTTCACAGGAAACACAATGTTTCAAAAACAGCCTTATCTCAGCGAGAGAAGCTCAAAAACAGCATAAAACTGCTTTACAGTGCCACGGCTTAAACTAAGTGTTTACCAACAAATTTCTTCATCAGCAAATGGGATACACTACATGGCCAATGTGGCTTCACTTTGTGTCTGCAATTACACAGAAAACAGCATTTCAAGACTCACTTTCTCATCCTAATGTAAAACTGCATCACAGAGCCGCGGCTTAAACTAAGTGTTTACAAACAAGTTTCATACTCAGAACTTTGGCAAATGGGATACACTACATGGGCAAAGTGGTTTCAAGTCACTTTGTGTGGACAATTTCACAGGAAACACAATGTTTCAAAAACAGCCTTATCTCAGCGAGAGAAGCTCAAAAACAGCATAAAACTGCTTTACGGCTTAAACTAAGTGTTTACGAACAAATTTCTTCATCAGCAAATGGGATACACTACATGGCCAATGTGGCTTCACTTTGTGTCTGCAATTACACAGAAAACAGCATTTCAAGACTCACTTTCTCATCCTAATGTAAAACTGCATCACAGAGCCGCGGCTTAAACTAAGTGTTTACAAACAAGTTTCATACTCAGAACTTTGGCAAATGGGGATACACTACATGGGCAAAGTGGTTTCAAGTCACTTTGTGTGGACAATTTCACAGGAAACACAATGTTTCAAAAACAGCCTTATCTCAGCGAGGAGAAGCTCAAAAACAGCATAAAACTGCTTTACAGCTTAAACTAAGTGTTTACGAACAAATTTCTTCATCACTACTATGGCAAATGGGATAAACAACATGGACAAAGTGGTTTCAAGTCACTTTGTGTGGACAATTTCACAGGAAACACAATGTTTCAAAAACAGCCTTATCTCAGCGAGAGAAGCTCAAAAACAGCATAAAACTGCTTTACAGCTTAAACTAAGTGTTTACGAACAAATTTCTTCATCACTACTATGGCAAATGGGATAAACAACATGGACAAAGTGGTTTCAAGTCACTTTGTGTGGACAATTTCACAGGAAACACAATGTTTCAAAAACAGCCTTATCTCAGCGAGAGAAGCTCAAAAACAGCATAAAAACTGCTTTACAGTGCCACGGCTTAAACTAAGTGTTTACCAACAAATTTCTTCATCAGCAAATGGGATACACTACATGGCCAATGTGGCTTCAC
>NW_027185327.1:0-49482 GCF_022577435.1 Embiotoca jacksoni
TGGTTAATGCGCTGTCATGGGATGTGTAGTTGTGTGTTGTGTGTTGTGTGTGTGTGTGTGTGTGTGTGTGTGTGTGTGTGGTGTGTGTGTGTGTGCCCGGTGGCTGATTAGCAGCAACATCATGTGCCGAGCAACTTCTTTAGCCGGCGCTGATTTCTCACAGCGACCCGTTATGCATTTATGCATGCGGCGACTACGGAGGATGAAAAAGAAAAAAACAGAAAAAGAGAATATTTTTCCTTCATACTGTCTCTCTCTCTCTCTCCATATGTTCTCAGGATTCTCTTTGCCGCTTCCGGTTCGACACGTATCGCATTCAGAGAGTCTCATTTTGTCCTTTTTCTTTTCTCGTGTTTTAGATTCCAGACTAAAAGCAGCACCATGTCGTTCTTGTTTTTCCTTTCTTTTTTTTTCCCCGTTCGTATTTAACGCCGCCGCGGAGCGAGATGGAGTCGGCCTTACCGGGAATAATAACTAAATGACTCCGAGGAGGGGGGAGCGAAACAACGTCTGAGTGGAAGCAAACTGCGGCGCATTACGCAACGACCACCGGAGGCTCTCAGGCCCCGTTCGCCCCCTTCGGTTCAATTACGGACCCCCTCATTTTCTGGTTTGAAACGCACAGAAAAAGAAAAAAAAATTATATATAAATATATATATATATATAAAAAGCTCGAACATGTCTGAGCACGTCTTCAGATCGTAATAACGCACTTATCCGGCTCGTACGCGAATGGGCGCATGAAATAAAGGAGCAGCTGCTCGTCGTCGAGAGGAAGGTCGGCTGTTGTTCCAGAGAAACCGACCCACATTAATATAATTAATATTATTATCATCATTACATACATTAGTCAGTCCTAATGGGTGGTGGGGGTGGGGGTGGGGGGGGGGTGGGGGTTCTGTTTGATTGACAGGCCCGCGACGCAGTCGGGTTACGCCTATCGGTGGGGCGTGGACGTAGTGTCGTCTGCCTTCCAATCGGATCGAGCCCCCCTCCCCACCCGCCTCGCCCAAATATGGTCACTTCCTGCTCCGAAGTCGAGGCCCGCGTACGCTGGATTGCGGTTCGAGGCTCACCGGCCAATCAGGAAGCGCTTCTCTTCTCACGAGCATGAAGTGACTCGGTGACTCCCAACGGACGTCGTTTTCAGAAGATATTTGACTTCCGCTCGTTTTAAAAAGCTCTTTTATCACATTTTTGGGGAAACGCGGAATTATCCTTTTAATGTCACGTCACGAGAAGGATGTGAAAACTGCACCAGAGAGTTTGCCGTTGAAAAAGCTCGACGGTGAATCTCGTACTGTTACTTCTGGTTCTTTTCACGCTATTCATCAAAGGAGCAAAGCGAAATGTCCGAGTGTTTACTTCATGCTTTGTACTGTAAAGTCGCTTTATAACTTAAATATAAAATAAATGCACATCTTTACTTTTTATAAATTGCTTTTAATCCCCACTTTTCAGGAGTTAATCGTCTTCGTTCTGTTGACTGAATGTCAAACGGCTCATTAAAATCATCAAATTAAGGGACTGATTAAGTAACACTTCCCAGCATGCACTGCATCGAGGTTCAAATTGCGCCCGACGATTTCGCAAAAGGTCACGCTCGCGGGCTCGTAGCGAGTCGGCGCCGTCGGGAGGTCGAAAATTTGACACAATAAACAACAAATCTTTCCAAAAAACAAATGTAAGCAGACAAATAGGAAAAAAAGTCGAGAAATTAAACCGAATTGAGTTCCTTTAACTTTCAGCACGTTCGCAGAAGTAGAAATTTGGACTTCCTGTGAAATGACACTGGTTGTTTCTTGGAGATAATACCTCATATTTTTTCTGAATTTCTCTATGAACCATATTTTTTTTTTTATTTCAGTGGAAAAGCAGCAGCGAGAAAAGCGGAGTCAGATTACTGCAACGACAGCCTTTACTTATGAATAAATAATATTTTACCCGTCACTCAAGAACCAGTAAAACCTCAGAAACACTCTAAAACGCAGATCGGGAGTTCAGCGGAAAAAAAAGTATTCTGTATTAGTTGTGGGGGAAAAAAACGGGTCAAAAAAAATCATGTTGCTTGGATTCATTTAACACGAGGAAACATTTTAAGTTGGATAAAAACTTTGAAAATGAAGTTGATCTTTTAAAGTTTGACTGAAATTGACCAAAAAAAATATTTAAATTAGTTTTACAGTGAGCTGGAATTTTGCATTTCTGTTTAGAAAAATTGACTTTAACTATTAACACATTATAAAAAAAACAGTTCCCATTTCAAAATAGGAAACATTTTCCACACACTAGTTATACATGCGCACAGCGTGCCTGATGATGATTGGATGTCGTATGTGTAACGAGTCGGCATGACGACCTCGTGACAGCTGCTCATTGATAACATCGGCGTGACTGACGAGTATGAGTTTCCCCCTCTCGGTTTAGTTCCCGTGTAAAACGGGATGTTTTGAACATAAATGGCTTAATGATCGAGTTGTTGTTTGTTTTGGTTGTTGTTGTTGTGTGTGTGCGTGCGCTCTCAGCCCCCGGAGGGAAGCGTCAGCGCCGCTTTATGTATTCACGGGGCGAGCGCAGGAACACCGGCGGATCAGAAGCCGGCAAGGGAGCGCGCCGGGTCGTTAAGGAGACGAGCCGGAGAGCGTCTCGTTTTGATTTATGGGTGCTTTAAACTCCTCGCTGTACGGCGGCGGCTGGTGGTGGGAGAGAGAGAGAGGGGGGGGGGGGGGGGGGGGGGGCGTTTCCCCGGAGACGTGGTGAAATCAACCGCCGTTGTTTCCTCGCCGAACTGTACAAATTGCCTCATCGGAGCCGCAACACGGCGCCCTCCACCTCTCGCCATTAATCAGCGGGAGAGATGTCATGACACCCCTCACCAACCCCCTCCACCAACCCCCACCAACCCCCACGCGTTGTTCTTTCCGTTGGTTTTTAAATGGAGCGCTCGGCTGTCGAGGCTGGATTGAATTCTTTGTTTTAGTCGGATTCACGCGGGTTTTTTTTTTTAAAGTTTGAATCGCAGTTTTTTGACGTTTGAATCAGTTTGTAATGTTATTATTGCAGTTTTTAACGTTTTAATCGCAGTTTTTTAACATTTGAATCAGTTTGTAATGTTATTATTGCAGTTTTTAACGTTTTAATCGCAGTTTTTAACGTTTTAATCGCAGTTTTTAACATTTGAATCAGTTTGTAATGTTATTATTGCAGTTTTTAACATTTTAATCGGCGTTTTTAACATTTGAATCAGTTTGTAATGTTACTATTGCAGTTTTTAACATTTTAATCGGCGTTTTTAATGTTTTAATCGACGTTTTTAACGTTTTAATCACAGTTTTTAACGTTTTAACCCGTTTTTTTACGTTTCAATCGCAGTTTTTAACGTTTTAATCAGTTTGCAATGTTATTATTGCAGTTTTTAACGTTTTAATCGCAGTTTTTAACATTTGAATCAGTTTGTAATGTTACTATTGCAGTTTTTAACATTTTAATCGGCGTTTTTTAATGTTTTTAATCGACGTTTTTAACGTTTTAATCACAGTTTTTTAACGTTTTAACCCGTTTTTTTACGTTTTAATCGCAGTTTTTAACGTTTTAATCAGTTTGCAATGTTATTATTGCAGTTTTTAACGTTTTAAATCGCAGTTTTTAACATTTGAATCAGTTTGTAATGTTATTATCGCAGTTTTTAACGTTTGAATCAGTTTGTAATGTCATTATTGCAGTTTTTAACATTTTAATCGCAGTTTTTTAACATTTGAATCAGTTTGTAATGTTATTATTGCAGTTTTTAACGTTTTAATCGGCGTTTTTAACATTTTAATCTGCGTTTTTAACGTTTTAATCACAGTTTTTAACGTTTTAACCCGTTTTTTACGTTTTAATCGCAGTTTTTAACGTTTTAATCAGTTTGCAATGTTATTATTGCAGTTTTTAACGTTTTAATCGCAGTTTTTAACATTTGAATCAGTTTGTAATGTTATTATCGCAGTTTTTAACGTTTGAATCAGTTTGTAATGTCATTATTGCAGTTTTTAACATTTTAATCGCAGTTTTTAACATTTGAATCAGTTTGTAATGTTATTATTGCAGTTTTTAACGTTTTAATCGGCGTTTTTAACATTTTAATCTGCGTTTTTAACGTTTTTAATCACAGTTTTTAACGTTTTAACCCGTTTTTTACGTTTTAATCGCAGTTTTTAACGTTTTAATCAGTTTGTAATGTTATAATCACCGTTTTTTTTTTGTTTTAATCGCAGTTTGTAATGTTTTAATTGCAGTTTTTAACGTTTTAAATGCAGGTTTTTTGTTTGATCTTTTAATCAGTGTGTAATATTTTCATTACAGTTTGTAATGTTTTAATCTCTGTTTTTACAGTTTCAATCCCCGTTCTTAATTGTTGTTAAATGTCCTTGTCTTTTTGCCTGATGTTTTGATGCTTTGAGCGGTTTTCCGTGAAGCCCTTTGAATTGCCCCGTTGTTGAAATGTGCTGTACGCGTGAACTTTCCCGAGTGGCGTTCCTGCAGCGTGTTAATCGCTGACCCGTGAGCCCAGAACAAAGCCGAGCGTCTCGTATTAGATGAATGATGGAAATATCGCCCCAAATATGGAACGGATCCACAAATGAACGACGGGCGCGGTGGGAATAAATTAAGAGGCGCTGCGGGCTGAATCCTAATGACCGCGTTAACCTTTTCCCCAACAAAGTTCCCGTTGACATTCACTCTTCAAAGAGGAGCGACTGTTCTTCTCCTGATTTTCAGACCCTCGTGTTTCACAGTTTTTCAGTTTCTAATTAGGTAATAAGGCTCGTGAGGACGAGACGTTCGAGTTTCATTAAATTAGCGAAGATGGATTTTTATGACGGGCTGGTTTTTGCACTTGAGAGCTTGAACTCAATTCTTGCGGTGACTTGTTGAACAAGAAAGAAGAAGAAGAGGAAGGAGAAAGAGGAGGAGGAGGAGAAGCTAAAGGAGGAGCAAGAGGAGGGAGAAGGAGGAGAGGAATGAGGAGGAAGAGAAGGACGACGAGAAGAAAGAGGAGGAGATAAAGGAGGAGGAAGAGAAGGAGGAGGGGTAGGAGGAGGAAATGCAAAAGAAGGAGAAGGAGAAGAAGGAGGAGAAGAAAGAGAAGAAGGAGAAGAAGAAGAAGGAGGAGAAGAAGAAGAAGAAGAAGGAGAAGGAGAAGAAGAAGAAGGAGAAGAAGAAGAAGGAGGAGAAGAAGGAGAAGAAGAAGAAGAAGAAGGAGAAGAAGAAGAAGAAGGAGGAGAAGAATGAGAAGGAGGAGAAGAAGAAGAAGGAGGAGAAGAATGAGAAGGAGGAGAAAGGCGGAGAAAGAAGAGGGAGGAGGAGGAGGACGAAGAGAAGAAGAAGACGAAGAAGAATTATTAAAAGGAAGCGCAGTCGTTACAGATCACAATGGGTACGACCGAGAGGGTCAAAGGTCGAGGTGCATTTTGCCGACGAAGCGGTCCGTTCCAGTTGTACACCGACGACAGCTGCGGTTCTGCAAGAACATCCTGCAAACACGGACTTCACTTCAAGTCTCTCTCCTCTAAGTGCGTTTCCACGGCAGCAGGGAGGGTTTCTACAAAGAGGACGTGACGCAAAACGCCTGCGACCAAACAAGCTTTCCCCTCTTCGGCCTGTTTCCTCACGAAACCAGCCGAGTCATCACATCCCGTTGACTCGAAGACGCGTGCTGATGACGAGTGAATCACGACTCCTCGTGGCGATGCCGTTTCCTACCGACGACCGCAGGAAGGAAGGAAGGAAGGAAGGAAGGACGGCAAGAAATAAAGACAGGAAAAAATTCGGAGTAAATAAACATCTTCGGGTTTTGGACTTTGTTTTCCTTCTCCGACTTGTTACAGAGTAACAGAGTATTGATTAGAGAGCTAATATCTGTACAGATACAACTACCGTGCTGCACACGACATACACACTACATACACACTATATACACACTATATACACACTACACAACAGCTCCACAACTCCAAGTAAAGACGGAAAAAATGTCGACAAATAAAAAAAGAAGATAAAACCGGCAAATTCACTTCCAGTCTGTTCTCGCTGAAGAAAGAAGAAGAAGAAAAAAAAAGGCTTTTCTTTTTTTAATCTTCAAATGTTGCTTTGATTAAACTAAAGAGAGATTCTTCTTCACAGAACCCTCCCCCGCCCCCAAAAAATATTCTCTCAGGGTAAAAAGAGCCACTTCCTGTCAATTCACCGAACATAAAAGTGCGATGTCAGCGTTTGTCGCGCGGGGTATGGCCTCCATCTTCACGACAGATGGCGACCCCCCCCCCCCCCCACCGAAAAAAACAAAAAAAAACAAAAAACGTCACGCCGATTCCCCCGGCTGTCAAAAAACCTTCCTCCTCCACCTCCCCCCCCCCACCCCCCCAAATGTCACTTCAATAAAGAAATAAAATAACAACGACAAGCGATTCTGACACCGAAAGAAATCGACTCCGCAATGGAGCCGATACGGCGAGGAAACATTAGCCGCCGCCGCCGCCGCCGCAGCTTAAGCCGGGGCTTTTTTTTTTTTTTTTATTGCTTCTGAGAGTTACAGTGTAAAGAGCATTATGAAGGCATACACTGGAGATTATGGCACTAATCTGCTCCGACAACCGCGCCGTCATTGATTATTAAAGGCTTCTGTAATCCGACGGCACACAAGGGGGGGGGGGGAGAAAGAAGAAGAAAAAAAAAAAAGCCGCCGTGAAGATACGAAGACCGACAAAAGGATGGGACGAGCGGCGCGTTACGGACATTTTAGGACTTTTCAGCTTTTTTTTTTTGGAAGACAACGGAGAGGGACTTTTTTTTTTTTTTTTTTTTTACAGCACTTGTAATGCGTCGCTCCCGTCAGAAGGTGGCGGTGAAGCCGGCGTTAAATAACGCGAGGAGAAGAAGATGTTTGAGATCTTAAGATGTCCCGGGTACCAACGCGCAAAAGGCAACTTACGAAAACCTTCAAAAACGTCGAAACCGATAATATCCGATTACAAATTTATTAATTTTTTTACGTCCTTCCTCCCGACTCTGTTTTTTTATTTCAATTTCATTGAGTATTGTTATTATGCTATTATTAAGTATTGGCGTCAATAATCAGCTCAAAAGTCCATAATTGAAAATAATCATTAGTTCCAGCTAAGTGTTTTGGACTTCAAATTAACGATGTGACCGATAATAACAATAATTATAATAACAATAATAATAATAACAGTAATAGGCGGAATGGGAGAGTAATTATATTCAAAGGGAGAGAGAGAGAGGGGGAAGGTGGGGGGGGGGGGCGCTGACGGCAAAAAATGCCAATGTCAGCGCATTACATCTGTTAATCTCAAATTCAATACAGAATTAGACACGAAAAAGGAATTCACGTTGGCAAACGCTTCGCTTTTTTTTTTTTTTTTTTTTTTTTGCTGCCGTGACAACAGAAGAGGAAATAAAACTCTTTACTGGCCGCGGGTGACGCGGGGAGGGCCGGGCGCCTGTCGCCGTTAATCTGCCCGCCCCGCCGAACGCCCGCTGCTCCGGGGGACACCTGTGACGCCGTTCTTCACGCCTCTCCATTAATCTCCCGGCCGAGTGGTTTCGGTTTTCATTTGTTCCTCGTTTTCGCGGGCGGCTGAAGTCGACGTCGGCGGTTTTTTTGGGTTTTTTTTCTGTCTTTCTCTCTCTCTCTCTCCGCTGGCCGGACGAGACGACCGCCGCGGAGAAAGAAAAAAAAAAAATTCTTCATTTGTTGTCGACCTCGACTTGTATCTCTGCACCCGAGCTGTCCCTCCCGGGCTCCTGTACTTCACTCAATTAGTGGAGATCCTTTTTGCTGCACCTGTCCCTCCCGTTCATCAGCTCCTCTGTGTGTGTGTGTGTGTGTGTGTGTGTGTGTGTGTGTGTGTGTGTGTGTGGAGGTGATTGAAAACGAGTCGGTGGTAAAAGGTTCCCAGAATCACAGCTTGAATTCTCCACTTTTGATACGGAGAGATTTTGTTCAGAAGCCCAAAGCTACCGGTGGACAAAAACTAGGTCAAAGGTCAAAGGTCAGTTTCACCGTGACTTCATCATGCCCTGCGAAACCTCTTCATTTATATCAATGTATTTATTGAAATACAGTTTTAACATTTTATTATTTTTATTTAATTTTTAAAAAAGTACCCATAATTATTAAAACCTGACCCGGCTTAATTAATTAATAAGTCGCACACTCTTTTTATTGCCCGCCCACGCGCCAATCAAAATGCAGCACAGGAGTTGTCAGTTGTCATCAAAAATGGACGGCAGCTTGATATGTGTTGCCGTGCGCTCTTTGAACGCCGCGCCGCGGCTTGGACGCCACGGCGACACGCCCGGTGACATCAAAGAGAATACGCGAGCGGCTGAGAGGTGTTGGTGACGCCGAGGTGACAAAGCCTCAAACGCACACCGCTGCCATCAAAGTGCTGTGTGTGTGTGTGTGTGTGTGTGTGTGTGTGTGTGTGTGTGTTGTGTGTGTGTGTGTGCGTGTGCGCGTGAGTGTGTGTGTGTGTGTGTGTGCGCGCGCACCAGACGATCCTTTTATCATCGTCTCGCCGCAGCCCCTGATCTCAGCTTCACCACCCTCCGTCACCATGACGACAGGTGACTGGGCGGAGGCGTGCCACGTCATCGTTTTTCGTTAAAAAAAATTAATAAATAAATAAAAAAAAGAGGCCATTTTCCGACATGACGTCGTAACATTAACGCAGCTCGACTGTACGACAACGAGCTCTTGAAAGTCAAACAAAAGCAGGACGTTCGCTCCCGGGTCTGAAAAATGAAGTGTTACGCTGCGGTACCGCCGAGCGCCACTAGAGGCCTGGCTCCGAAAAGCCTCCGTAGACTCCCGTTCAACTTCTCTCAAAGTTGTCTGCGTGCCGTTCACTAAAATCACACTTCCAGATTAGTGTCCCGCAGGTCCGTCTGAAAACAATTCCAAAATATGCCTCAATAAGACGTGGTTTTTGGAGGGTCTGTTTGATTGACAGTGATTGTCGTGCCTGGGTAGAAAGTCCCGTGTCCGCCCTAAAAATAAAAAATAAAAAAAATCCTCCTCCGAGGTAATCCTTTTTGCCTACGATACGATCACACGCTGCCGAAGAGTTGCCGAGAAAAAAGAAAGAGCCCCCCCCCCCACCCCCACCCCCCGCCGACAACACCGCGGTGGCCCTGTCGGCATTTTTGTTTTGCCTCGAGGAACCAACTCTTTATCACGAAACACAAGCCCACCGTGAAATTGAAGGAAAACACAAGGCTACAGATAACACAAGCCGAGGGCCCGGAAATTTCAGAGAGCCCCGGGGGAGGAGGGGGGAGGGGATTTATGGACAAGGGAGATGAGTCGCGGCGACACTGTGGGGATTGAGTGTTTGCGCATTCTTTTGTTCGAGGCCCCATACCGGGTATAATAAAATAAGCCACGTTAAAGGATTTTATTTTATTTATTTTTTTTTGCACAGTGATAATTTAGCTTTTTTTTATTTATTTTTTTTATCCTATTTTGTCACCCGACGCTAAATCGTTAAAATAGTGAACAAACTTCCCCTCATTTTCTCCCTTTTTTGTCGTTCCGAGCACCCCGTACCGTGACACCACGGCGAGCTGCGCAATCCTAGCGGCGGCCAGCTGGACCGCGTTTGGTTTTAACATGACACGGTGCTAAAATATCAAAGAAATACACGAGTCCGTCAATGTTTTTTTTCCAGCAGATCTCTTGGTTACAACCAGACTGAGCTAGCTGAGCAGTTTAGTGTTCCTACGTGTTGTATTTATTCAGTTTGAGAAACCATCTCCGGAAAGCGATGAAACGGACTGGAAGTCGCCTCTGTTGCTAGGGGCGGTCGCTAAGGGGTCGGCCTACTTCCTCGGAGTGGGAAACGTCGCACACGTCACATCAGAGTCTCCTGACGTTAACGGGATTGTTTCCCAGGTCTTGGTCATGCTCCCTCTTGTGTTGCCGCGGTAACGGAGATCGCACGAAGAAAAAGCTTTGAGAGCGAAACCGCCCGGCGATACGAATACATTTCTCATGTGCCAATAACGACGTCGAAGCGTTGAAGATAAACACGGCACGCTGAACGCGAAAGAAGAAAGTACGGCGCATTGAAAGATAAAACGCTAAAACAGAAGTCAATAAAAAAAATTAAAAAATACTTTTTTTGTTGTTTTAAAACAAAATTGATGGGATTTGCTTTTGCAGTGAGATTTGAAAGAAAACACAGAAGTAGTTTTCTTTCCCCACCGTAATCAGAAACCAGCACTTCTTTTATCACTAATTAAAATCTGTCGGCCGCACTTGGTGTGAATTATTAAGAGGGCAGCGGCTGCCGTGGAGCTAAAAAAACTGCAGAGTGGATGGAACCGAAGGACCCTGACAATTAAACTGTATTTAACTGTGGCGCTGGAACATCTGGCCAATCACTGGATCCACTTAACGAGGTCAGATCAGACACCTCCCCCACCCCCACGATACGAGTCCGGCATCTGGCAGCAGGTAGCTTACAGCTGGACGTCAGTACGAATCTCGACTTTAATTCGACTTCACAAAGTCCGGGAGGAAACTCGGATCATTTCAACTCCTGCCGTGTCGGCAAGATAAATAACGCCGCAAAGTCGAAGCACGTGAAGCCGTTTAAACAAGACGAGACAGAAACTAAAAAAGTGCATTGGGTTTCTAGTTCTGGGATGTTTATTTCCGTGGGACTTGACGACATGGGGCTCTTCCTTTATTAGGAAATAGCTTCAAAGGAAAAGAAAATCACCATCCACCTCGGCGGTCTTTTAATTTGGACAAGAAATGCGTTCTCCTCCCGCTACAGACACAATAAACCGGAGGAGTCATGTTTTTAATGACTGAACCAGAGCGGGCTGTTTTAACGAAGTCGGAAAGTAGGACTCAAACGGGCCGTCAAAATTGCAAAACCCGGACCCGTCTTCGGTGGAATACGAAGTTAAAACCCCAAATTCGATCACAACTCTGGAGGGAAGCGGCTGCAAAGTCACAACGATCACACAGGGGGAAAAAAAACGGTCAAATCCGGTTTTCATTTGTCTAATCGCGCCAATTAATCATCATCGGTCGGGGAGTAGCGAGACAATAAAGTTAGTTTGTTCATCGATAAGCTCAATAAGCTGTCGGAAAATGCTCAAAGGATTTAAATATTCATCAACACACTAGTTCAGACGATTCCTCCAGTTGAAGCTCCTCCGAACGCTCAAATGTGCATCAAAATGTGCAGCATCAGCAGATTCCGCACTTCTGGAAAAGCTGCTTGGCCTGGTTCGGAGGCTGGCGTGCCGGCGGCCCCCGTCTCGTTATTATCACGGACTCCCGGCGGCTCTCATCAGCCTTCAGCCCGGGGAGGGACGCACCTGCTGCTGAAGGTAAGACCGAGTTATTGCATCACTAATCTCTCTGGGGGGGGGAGGGGAGGGCTGTTCAGCCGGGACCGGACGGAGGAGGGCGGAAGAGGCAATAAGCCATCTAACGGGGCGAGAGGGAGTGTGTGTGTGTGTGTGGGGGGGGGGGTGAGGGTGATGATAAACTTGAGCGAGGGGGGAGGAGGGATGAGGGACGCGTGTCCGTTATCGGCGGCCGAGTCGAGGAAGGATGTCGCGTCTGGCTCGCTGGCACGAGCGCCCCCTCCTGATTTCCTTCTCCGCGGCCCGCGAGTTATTACTTTTATCTGAAGACCGCTCCGCCTTCCTCCCTCGATAGATCACGGCGCTCGATAAATTGATGGGGGTGGAGGGGTGGGCGGAGGAGGGGAGGTGGGGGGGGGGGGGGGGCGAGCGCTTACACTCCATCCTTACTGTAAGCCCGAGCTGCTCTGATTGCTCTCTTAATGGTGATGAACGCGCGAGGAAAACGGCGAGGGGGCGGGGGGGGGGGGGAGGGGGAGGGGGGGAGGGGGCGGTTAATTCCACATCACACGCCGCCATCGTCGGAGAACGCAAGACAGTCCGATAAAAAAATGTGTAAATAAAAAAGACCTGAAGAGACCAGCGGTGGTGTTTACAGCTGTTCACTGTAAACGCTGTTATTATTATTATTATTATATTATTATTATTATTATAATTAGTATTGATTCAGATAACAAACTCAAAACGCCCCTTTTCACACTGTATGATTTCGCTAATTGCAAAAGAGTACATATCATGGCGCAGTTTTGGGGGCCGGGCGTAAAACCAAACAAAAACAACAACAACAACAACAACAACAAACGTCCCCTCTGAACCTGCAGGACTATTTGTGGCGTCTTTAGGGGCGTCACGGCGCATCAGACACTTCTCTGCGGCTGTGGGGGGAGGAGAGGGGCGGACGGCGGGGGGGGGGGTTGCAAAAACCGCACAGCAGGAACTATTAGCCTCGCTTCATTACACATTATGTGGATGTGGATGTGAGTAGGGGGGGAGGGAGGGGGGAAGAGGGGCGGAGGGGGCGGGGGCGGGGGGGGGCTGTCAGCTGCAACAAATAGATGTCCGGCTTCCTGTTCTGTCTCTGTAATAACAATAATAATAACAATACTAACAATAATAATAACAATACTAAAAATAATAATAACAATACTAACAATAATAATAATAATAACAACAGCTGAACATAGTTTTTTGGGGGGTTTTTTTGGGACGCCTCAGCGATAAATCAGCTTAAAGGACTCGCCAACTAATCTCCCCCCCACCCCCGCCCCTCCCCTTACCCGAAGAGGATTGTCGCTGGAAAGGTCACCAGGTGTGCACGAGTGAGCCAAAACGCTGCCTCCCGGCGAGACGGATGATGACGGGGGTGGCGGATGGATGGGTGGGGGGAGGGGAGGGGGGGGAAAATAAATAAATAAATAAATAAAAATAAAAATGCTGACCTGGATATGAAGATTACCTGCCGAGCAGCGTCGCCGCTGGGAATGAAATTGCATTATTTTGTGCTTCTTGCATGAATCGCACAGAAAGTATCCTCGACTTTCTGTTCCCCGCGTTGTCTAAATATGTTTGTTTTGTTGCTCTCGGGCAGCAATTTCTGATCATCATCGTCATCATCATCATCATCATCATCATCATCCTCCTCCTCCCCGGCTTCACTTCTCAGAGTGGCTTGACGAGCTCCTCAGTGAGAACACGTCGCGCGGCCGAGTAAGCGCCGGCCGAGAGATCCCATTGGTCGACCGCGGCATTTGGAATGCGCTCGTCTCGCGGCAACCGCCGGGAGAGCGTTTTCCGAAAAGGGCGGAGCTTGATTAAATTGGGGCGCCGAAGCAAATTTAAAAACGTGCCGCGAATGATTCGATCAAAGTTGTTTTCGATGGAAGTTTTGGACGTTTTAGATTTTTCACAATACCTCCGGAGAACCGTTGCGGTGTCGGGTTCGGATTAATATCAGCTGTGTCGCGGATTTATTATCATTTATTTTTTTCCCAGCAGATATCGTAGATCCAACAAGATCGAGCGAGCTGAGCAGTTGAGTGTTTCCACGTGCTGTATTTATTCCGTTTGAGAAACCATCTCAGGTGAAAGCGTTAACCACGGACGAGAACTGGTCTCCGTTGCTAGGGGTCGTCGCTAAGGGTCGGGACCCCCACTTCCCGGGGAGTGGTAAACGCCGCACGGGTTACGTAAGACTGATTGTTTTTCCGGTTATCAGCCAGACCCCCGTGCCGTCGTTTTGGGACGTCCCGTTGGCAAGAAAGAAACAAAAATTCACGAACGTCCTAAAGTTCGGGAAGGCGTTGCCGTGGAAACGGGGTCGCGCCGCACCACGGGGCACGTCTTCCACTTCAAGCGACTCTTACTTGCCGTGGCGCCGATTAATTATGCAAAAGTGTAACATTGCGTGAATCACTGACTAAGTGGCGTCACAGAACGCGCTGCGGTCGTATCAAAGGATTCATAATGACGCATTAATAACAAACAGGGAAGTTAAAAAAAAGGGCTGAAACGGCAAAAAAGAAACAACAACAAAAGAAAAACCACAAAACGACTCCACCAAAGCCGGAGCGTGTCCCACGAACACAAACAAGAGCGAACGCACGTCTGTAATGCGAATACACGGAATATTAAATGGGAAAGAAAAAAAGAAAAAAGAAATTAAATATTAAATATTAAATATGAACAATCTTCCAGGGAATGTAATCAACTGCATCGTGAAAAATGCATGCAGTTCACATACGAGAGGGGACGCGGCGTTCGCCTCGGTTACATCGCTTTGTTTTGTTTTTTTTGTATTCCCTCCCCCCCCCCCTCTCCCCCCTCCTGTCCCCCCAAGGCAAAAAAAAAACAAAACCCAGATAAGTTCCTGAAGGAAATCGGAGCGGATAAAAGCAGCGAGATCTGAACTCAGAGGGCTGATGGGGTGCAACGTGGAGTATTCAAATCTGCACGCGACATATTTTACAGGGGAGGGGGGGGGAAGCAGGGGGGGAGGGGGTAAGTCTGCGCCCGCCCCGGAGTACTGAAAAAATTTCTTTACAAAACAGCCGCCCCGAACGCCTGAGAATAAACACGCCGGGGGGGGGGAATGATTACACCGAGACTCAGATGCGTTTTCATGCCTTCCGTCCCCTTCTGTTGTTTTTCGTGGGCGCTCAAGGGGAGGAATTGTTGTTTCGTTGTTGTTGTTTGTTTTTTGTTTTTTTTCCCTCTCTCTCTCTCTCTCTCCTACCTCGGCGCCGTGACGAGAGCGCAGTCGAACACAAATACGAGCACACGTCTGCCGCGACACATAAAAAAAAAAAGAGAAAAGAGGGACGGCGGGGAGGGGGGGGGGGGCGGAGTCGGTTACCGCGGCAACCCAGTTGTTAATTAACATTAATATAGATATTAATCTACCCGCTATCGTATCGTAGTAAAAACGCAGACGTGGAGCAGGATTTGAACCTTTTCGTGGATTATTGGACGGACGTAGTGACAATAACAACTTTTACAAGCGGGGGGGGGGGGGGGGACAGTTTCACGATCTCCGGGGGGACATGTCGTCTCGTATCCCGCTCGTGAAGCCGTAACGCATTTGGAGGAGGGAAGGTTTCACCGTGTGGTCTTGTTTTGTTTGATGAAATTGCACCTGCGGAAGGAGATCACGTCTAAAAGACTTCACCACTAAACGGAAACGTTTTTACCGACGCGGTAAATGATCCTAAATGGAAATCAGAAATCAGAAATCAGAAATCACCCCCGCAGACATTTTACAACCCGAATAAAAAAACAACTGACAGATTCATTCATGCAAAAGCAGCGCTACTGGAAAAAATAAATATATATATCGACTACTACATCGTGTTTTTAAGTTTTCGGGGAGTATTTCATCCTTTTTTCTTTCCCCTCAAATCATCAATATTGAAAGCTTGAAGGAAGAAACTGAATTCCTTCCGCGAGAGAGAAGAATCCCCGGAGCCGGATATCGACTACGTTCAAACTTCTGAGAGACGATCCGAGCTCTCGGATAACGCAAACGCTCCGCGATCCGACCCGAACCCGGCGAAGTAGAGCCTTGGCGGACGCGGTCGGGGCGCGAAAGAAAACCTGCGACGGTTAACGCGCGGCGGCAGAGGAGAGGAGAGGAAGCGCTCGTTTCGGTGCGGGAGGGCAACCCAAAACAAAAAAAAAACAAAAAAAGTTATCATCTCGGTCTGTCAAAAGTCTGGTGGAAATATACTTCGGAGAGGGGGGGACGGGGGGGGGGGAGGTGTGGCGGGTGGGGTTAAACACGCGTCAAGTGTATCAAGCGCACCCGTAACCGGGTGCGTCGGGTGAGGTGGAGATTAACGATGTTCTGCGTGGCGTCGGTGCACACGTAATTATATATAACTATAATTAGGCCTCGGAGTCTCACACACACACACACACACACACACACACACACACACACACACAGAGAGCAGACGCCGATTGAAATCAAGCGATATTAATATCACCTGCAGGATTACAGCGGTGCAAAAAAAAAAAGAAGTGATTATTATTATTATTATTATTATTATTAAAGCCTCCCCAAATAAAAATGAAAGATGTCTTCCCTCCTGCGGCGACTCGCTCTAATTAATTTAGCAGAGGAAGTTAAAATGGCAAACACTTTTTACTCTTCATCCCGTTTCTGCATAAATAAATATCAGTGGAAACACATTGGGTTTGCATGAAGAGGATTAGAAGACAAAAATATATATATATACATATACAATGCTTTGGAAAAGGCATCGCAGGAGGACAACGCTGCTGTCTTCTTCCTGAAGGGTGTATTTTTTATTTAATTTTATTTAATTTTTTGAAATGGTTTGAGTGTGTGTTTTAAGCCAACAGAAACTTCCGATCCCAAACCTCTAAATTAGAGTGATGAGGTGTCCATACGGCGGCGGCGATAAGACGAGGAGCAAAACAGCAAAGCTCCCGTCGAGAAGTTCTGATTCACTGGAGGCCTAAACGGCCTTCGGAGCAACACCAGGGTGTGTCGTTTCCCCCCCCCCTCCCCCTCCTCCCACCACCACCACGCCACCACTTTTACTCCCACTGCTATTTGACCCCTCCGATGAAAATCCAATCATCTACTTGACCGAAAAGGTGGGGGGGGGGGGGGGGGGAGGGCGGGGGGTACACACCGGGAGACATGGAGAGACACTGCGGCCAGCTTGGCAAACCAGCAAAGCCCCCCCCCCCCCCCATCACAGAACCCAATTAAACAAAATAAATAAATAAAAAAAGGGGGCCAGGAGACTCCGGCTCTGCACTCATCCCACGCCAAGTGTGGTGGTGGAGAGAGGAGGGGGGGGGGGGAGTGGAGGGGGAGGGCGAGGTTGCGGGGGAGGAGGGGGGAGGGGTCTCAGCAGGCTTTGCAAGCAGAGCCTTCAACGTGTGAAAATGTGGAAGACGACGGACGGCCAAACGCGCAGCCACGGCTGCTGGAGTACGAGATAACGGGATGCGGGGGGCGTCGCCACGACAACCACCAGTGGAAGAAAATGCTGCTTTAACATGCAATACATGAATTCATTATATAATAATAATAATAATAATAATAATAAACTGGATTTGGTGCATTTCTGTGTGTAAAGACCGTAAACTGTACGTTAAAAGTGTTCTTCAGCTGCAATACCGGCGAGTGCCACCAGGGGCGGATCTGACTCCACCCGATCGGCGACCCGACGACACCGCGTCCCGCCCGCCGACAGCCGTAACCCGACTGCGCCACGGGCCTGTGTTGGCTAAGTTCCGGCCAACAAGATTATCAAATGATCCTAAAGAACTAAACTTTGGCGATCAACGTTTTTTTTACTGGACTTTCGAACGGTTAGCTCGCAGCTGTCCCTGAACGCCACGCGGAAGTGTTTTCCTTTTCTCGCTGCACGAAAACAAATTGATTTGAAAATGAGCTCCGTTCAAACTTTAAAAAAAAAAAAAAAAAGGTCTTGGTAAAAGCGGCGGTTTCCCGGCTGAGAAATAACGCTTGACGTTTGACGGGGCGAGCCGTACACTTGAAAAGAAATATTGCCCCCCCCCACCCCACCCCACCCCACTCCCCCGAGGGCGGGGTAACAAACGGCGATGACAGATTTCCCCTTTTAAACCGTGTCGACAAGAAAAGCGGCGGAGAAAAGAAGAAAGAAAGAAAAAGAAAGAAAAGAAAGAAAAAGAAAGAAAAGGTCCGGGGTGCTTTGGAACCGCGAAACCAGTTAATAAGCCGTTTTTTCTTTTCTGTTTTCTACGGGCGCCGTTCGTCAACGTCGGGCGCCGTTTATCTCGCCGTGAATCCGATCCCGATCACTTCCAGGACCGAAGGGTGACGTCGCTGAGAGAAGAAGTCTGACGGACCCTTTTCTGCAGCTTTAAAAACAAACAAACAAACAACTTCAATTTCCCATCCTGCGCTGCGAGTGAGAATGAAATCGTTCGCCGTGGTAACTCAGACAGACCCCCACCCCCTCCCTCCCTCCCCCCCCCCTAATGCGAGGGGTTAAATCAGTCTATTAGGAGCACACCCGGGGGCCACGGGACGTCAATAGGATGTACTTTACAGCTCGGCAGATGTAAACAGCCTATTTGTAGAGAGTATAAGAGCTGCGATCAGAAGAAGTGTTTAATAGTGAGTTATGTCAACAGGAAGTGAGAGAGATCGCAGTCCCGATCGTATAATCACGTTTTTTTTTGTTGTTGTTGTTGTTGTTTTTTTGAAGGGAGCGTCGCCCGACAACCCTGAGCGTTTCCAGTTTTTCTACGTCGGTGCGGCGGGGGTCGGCGGGGTGGGGGGTGGGGGCGGGGTGGGGGGGGGGCACGTGCGACGTCGCCACGGAGACGGTTTCGAGCGTCGAGAGCGCCGTCTACGTCGTGGCGCCTCGTCTCTCTTTTCAAAGTGAAAGGCCGACGGATGACACGGGTGAAATCGAATTCCATTAGAGGGAAGAGGCTTTTAATTTGGCGGGGTTGGCGACGGCCTGAATTCGTCCCCTTTGGGGTCAGGCTGTCAACACCGGGACGCTCCGAAGGATTCGCGGAGGGGCGGGACAACGGACGCGCCGCTCGCCGATTGGTTCTTATTCGCGGCGAACAAACAAAATAAATAAATACATTTTTTTTTTTTTTAAAACGCGTATAAACTCAGGAGCAGTGTCCCAACTTTTCGCCGAACTCCGCCTTCGGCTCCTCCTCTGAAGGTCCTCCGCCCGGCGACCCGTTTTGATACGTCGCCGCCTAATTGAGATGAAACCGCTGCGTTTTTTTTGGTGGTTTTTTTTTTGAATGTCACGGGAGATGAATGGAGAGAGAACGTTTCTGAAATTAAATAAATTCAAATATCTGGTCGCGCGCCAGCGCGCACACACACACGCGCGCGCACACACACACACACACACACACACACACACACACACGCTTCAACGGGGTGAATTTTGTCAGGTCTGTTGGTTTTTAACGACCCAGGCTGTAAAAAGAAAAAAGGCTGAAAGCCACGGCGCTCGCTGGCACAAAAAGCGCCGGGCTCGGCTCCTCTCGGGCGTTAACTCCGCCGACCGGAACCGGCGTGACGCCGTATTGATGTAACAGCTTCAAGGGAGCCGGTGTAATTCCCGAAAGAGGATCAAGTCCTGTCGGGAGGAGGGAGGAGGGAGGAGGGGGGGGCGATGCGATGCGCCCGAGATCCGTTGCGTTTCGAGGCAACTGTCGAAATAAATCTCCAGACATGGATTTTTATTATTTATTTTTTTTTTGCTCTTTTTTTTTTCTGCAGGCTCAGGCAGCGGTGTTCACACCGAGCTCGAGACGCTGGCTGTGAATTGTTGTCATGACCCCCCCCCCCCACCCCCCACCCCCTCACACCTCTTTTGACTACAAGGTAAAATCCTATTGAGCAGCCTGCCACTACTTCCCTTTTTTTTTTGTTGTTTTTGGTCTCAGGAGTAGTGAAGGTATCTGACAGAGTGACTCTCGTCCCTTCGTGCAGACAAACACAGCGGCTGATGGGGTTTTATTATTTTTATTTATTTATTTATTTATTTATTTACTAGTTAAGTGGACGCGGCCCGCCAGATAAATCACTGTACTTCACATTAAGCTATAAAAGTGCAACGGCGTCGTGACGTGCACAACGCTCCCGTGTACTTACCGGGATTTACTCCGGCCTTCGCGGATAAACGCCCGACGAGCCGCGCACCTGCTTCTCGGTTTAAACGATGGCACGCACTCCAAACGACGCGCTCGCGAGTTCCGGCACGGATTCCGCGTAACCTATTAAGAGCGCGCGAGCGAGCCGCCGCACAACCGGAAAGACCCAACTGACACGTATCAAAGTGGACCTTTAACAGCAAGTTGTTGTTGTTTTTGTTGTTGTTGTTGTTGTTGTTGTTTTTTTTTTTTAAATTCCTCTCGTTTCCCACCGGACGCAGCAGACAGCTCAGTCCGAAAAACAAGTGCCGCAGAGGGGCAGAATTAACAGCCTCGGAGATGGGGAGAGGGGGGGGGGGGGGGGGGGGATGGGGTGATTGGAGAGGGGGGGGGGGGTCATTCATAAACAAAACAGCACGTAAATGGACTTAACGAGCTCAATTTCACTTCCGAAAACAGACCGCGTCCGGTGGTCGCGAGCGCCCGGAGCGGATATTTTGTGGTCTCCGGAAAAACAAAGTAAAAATTAAAAAAAAAAAAAAAAAAAAAAGACAACAACCGTCGGAAAGCCGCACCGCGCGCGAGAGAGGACCGAAACAATCCCCAGCTCCTACCCGTGTTTGCTGTCCGTGCCCTCGGCCGCTCCAACTCGTCCAGCACGCTGAGAGCTCCGTCCGCTCCGGGTTCCTCCTCCGCTCTGCTCCTCTCAGCATCTCGCGCTGGCTTGGCTGGCTTGCCGCACGCGCGCCGCGCTCGTGGAGAGAGAGAGAGAGGAGGAGAGGAGGAGGAGAGGAGGAGGAGGAGGCCGACCAATCAGCGGCCGCCTTTTTCAGGGGGAAGGGGATGGCGGCGGGTAAGGTGATGCTGCTTTTGTTCCGAGGGAGGAGGATGACTTTGAGGCGGCGCGGCGGTGAGCTGACGGCATCCGGGCGACGAATACAACCCACGTCGGGGGAAATCAACGGCACTATCAAAAGGCATGGCGGGGTTAACCGTTCAAAATGGGGAGGGGGGGGGGGGGGCAACCCTGAATATGCAACCTGCCACATCTGCCTATTGTACAGAAACAATAGGCCACTTAATAGGTCACACTTTGCTGTAATTTGATTTTTAAAGGAACTCTGATTTCCCAGGAGCCCCTCAGACTTTGTCAGGAGTTACTGGTTGCTGTACAAATTATTATTTTTTATTTTTTTTAAATTTAAATGGATAAATTGATCGGCTAGTCAATCGTTCGCAATCTTTTGGGCTGTTTTCTTTAGCGGTTTAATCAAATATCTGGAAATTTCAGGAATCAGAGTGAATCAATTCATGGGGAAAATAACGGTCAGATTATTCCTTACAAGCAATTATAAGTTACAGCACCGTAATAACTCGTCTCCCGTTCTGTCCCGGCTTAATATCACTAAAACGTACAAAATAGGGAACAAAAATGTTTTGATACTGTCATATTTGTTGCATGGAAGAAATTCTATTCCATCTCGTTTTTTTTATTTTTGTATTTGTTGATGACACCTAAGGAGTCGTGATGACTTTTTAAAAGATGGAGGTTTCTGAAGACAGCAGACAGGTGTTTTTAAATGGTGAAGCTGGGCTTATATTGGGACATGTAAAGGGACATTTCACAGCTTTTTTTTTTACACATCTGGATCACATCGGTTCCGGTCCGGATCTAAAACTACTACACCGAGACTAGATTGTCATAAGCCGGGCCGCTCAGAGCTCAAATTTTATCTCCCCTTTAAACGCCGATTGAACAAAAATTGAAGAAGAAGAACTCCGGTGACCGCGAGGTCGCAGGCTGGACTGTCTCGACTTCCTGATTGGTAAACGGGACGCAGCTGGGCGACGGCGGGAAGCGACGCACACGTGGAGGCGCGCAGGTGGAGGATTCCAAAATAAAACAGGAAGTGACGACGCAGCGTCCCGCCGACTGCTGAAATATTGGATCCCTGAAATCTCACCGACAACTTCACCGGATCTTTGGGTGAATTCAAAGATTATATTAAGACTCTCAAACGGATTAATACTGAGAAAAGTAACAAAACTGTCCAACTGCATGAAGAAATCCTTGAAGAGGAATAACGTGCTACTTTCAGGTATATATCTTTTTCTCCTGACATCTCTGTACGAAATAATGAGTGCTTCTCTACAATGCTTGTAAATTTACTTCTTGTTCAATAAAGTTCTCAAAAAAATAAAAATAAGATCCCTGAAAACAAAAATTTAAACATCATGTGCAATAGCACTTTTTTTTTGCTCATTGTTTATTTGTATTGTGTTTATTTTGTTAATGTTATTTTCGATTAAAAATCTCCGGCACAAGAGTTACTAAAGCTCATCTTCAAAAGCAAGAAAACGCCTCATTATATAAATCCGGTTTTATGCAAATTAAGCCAAAGTCTGGTGTTTACTGATGTTTAACTCCACTCCAATAAGCGCTGTCCTGCTGCATCGACCAACTTCCACTGAGGACTTTTTACCTCCGTGATGGTGAGCCGGGACGGGACGTCCCAGGAGCAGCGAAACAGACCCCGGATCATGATGACGCCGCCGCCGCCGTGCTTCACCACTGGGATGATGTTTATCACGTATCCCGCTGCATTTACTTCCCAAACAGTTTGATTATATTTTCCTCAATCCACAAAATAGTTTCCGATGAGCGTTGCGTGATGCTAAGGTGCTCTTTGACAAACCTTCGCGACTTCCTGTTTGGTGCGTTGCCATGACGACGATGCCTGTTCAATAAACTGCATGAGGTAGACTTATAAAAGGCTTTTTTGGGGGGGGAATTAAGCCTCTGGAGTCATCTTATTTTGGCGCCGATATCGCCACAGTGCTAAATCCTCCGCAGACGGTTTATGTTACAGCAATGATCGGTATCTAAACTCCCTGGGATGACTTTGTAATTCTTACTCCCGAGTCCAACTTAGCTTCTTTTTTTTTTTTTTTTTAACCATCTGTGAATATTTTAAGGACACGGAAAAGACTGCTGTTGAAAAATGTAACTTCGATGACCTTTATTTTAAGACAAATTTGTGTTCATGTTTTTATAATTTGTTGTTTCTGGGATCGGGCCACTTTAAAGTCCCAGCACACCCTCGTTTTTTTGGCTTCCAGATAAACGTCGGGTTTTTAACGCAAAATTTAACACCGTTTTATTTTTCTTATCTGTTGCACACATTCGATCTGAATGGATGGTTGGTTTTTCTGGCTGTATAATTGCTCGGCAGAGGGATTTAAAAAGCATTTACTTTTGGATTGTCAATTAAAATGTTACCGTAAAAATAAAAAGAAAACAGCCCAATTAAAAAAAAAAAAAAAGATGCCAAAAGTGCAGTTTCGGGGGGGCGGGGGGGGGGACGGCGAGATACCGAAAGCGCCGACTTCCAGCATTTAAAGCATCTCCCGGCACAAAGTAGCGTCGGTATACTGCTGCTGTAATTAACACTGCAGTATCTTTCTATTTGCAGCCAATTACCCCCCCCCCCCCCACCACCATGTGATCAAGCCGTAACTGAGAGAAAGAGGAGGATATGTGGGACGGGTGGTGGAGGGGAGAAGGTGGGGGGGGGGATCTGCCAGAGGTGACAAAAGCCACCTAATGGAAAAATCTGTAACTCCTACAACAGGCCTGCTCTATCAGTGAAAATCAATACGTCTTTTTCGCCGAGGAGATCTCAGCCGGACCGTGTCGCCGAGGTGGGCGATACATCAAGGCGGTCGGGCCCCACTGAAGGGGATACAGCTAAGTACCATTACTGCTCCCGCTTGTCTGTTGCGCTCATTGATTACAAAAGTCGTATAGTGTGGAGTCGGTGCAGCTTTATTTCAACCAGAAGACACATAATAGAAATGGGGGAAAAAAAACAAAAAAAAACGTCTTCATTCCGACACAAAAGGAAGCCATTCGTCGGGGGGGGGGGGGGGGGGGGGGGGGTGGAAAAAAAAAAACCCAACAGTTTGTAATTAATGCACATGTTGCGGTTTTTGGTTTTAGCGGTGTTTAGATGAGTCGGCGAAAAATATAAAGATGCATAAAGTAACATAAAAGAATTTCCATTTCTTTGCACACCAGGTGCGTTCACAATCAAACAAAAGCTAGATGGTGATTAAAAGAGATTTTTTTTTTTTTTTTTTTTTTTTTAAACTCAGTACAAAAAAAAAAGAAAAAAGAAAAGAAATCAGAGCAGTTCGTCTCTCCATGGACACGTGTGTGAAATTATATGTTGCTTATGAGTCCTCGCTGTCCTCGCTGTCGTAGTATCGGTTCCTCTTGATCTGCTCCTCCACCGTCAGCGCTCCGTCATCCTCCGGCCACGAGGAAGCGCCGAAGACGAAGCTCTCGTCCTCTCCCTTCACGTCCTCTCCCTTCACGTCCTCTCCCTTCACGTCCTCTCCCTTCACATCTCCGAAATCCAAAAGGTCGTCCGTCACCGCCGCCGCCCGCGGCCTCTCCCCGGCCGACCCGCCGAAGACGTCGAATCCGAAATCGGACAGCGGGCCCGAGCCGCTCGCGCTCAGCCCGGCGAAAATGTCCTCGAGGAAGCTCGAGGACGCGCTCGTCTTTGGCTCGCCGCCGGCCGTCTCCGCGAAGAGACCGCCGTCCGAGTGGCGGTCTGTGGCACATTTGGCACCGGCTGGCACGAAGGCGTCGTCGCTCCGCGCCGGCCGCGGCACCTCGCTTGGCATCCGGTCGGACTCTCCGCGGCTTCGGGAGGAATCGGTCGTGAAAAAGAGCAGCCAGTCCTCCGTCTCCTCGGCGTCGCTCAGCGCGTCTCGGTGGAACGCTGCCCGGCCGTTACTGTTGTTGTTGTTATTGTTGTTGTTGTTGGAGTTTGCGTCCGTCGCCTCCCCGTCTACTAGCGTGACCTCCACCGCCCCTCCGTCGTTCGCGCTGCCGTTCCTCTCCCCTCCCCCCACCTCCTCCCGGCTCTCACTCTCTTGCCCGTTTGCGCTCACTTCCTCTACCTTTCCTGCACTTCCTTCGCCGCTCGCCTCCCTCCCGTCTCCGCTTCGGTCTCCCGCCGCCGCCGCTCTGGGATCCACTTCGGAGTCCGCTTCGGGAGCCGCTCCCGAGCCGCGGTTCGACTCTTCGGTTGCCCAAGAGTGCGCGGCCGCGGCGTCGCACTCCGCCGGCGTTCCCTCGACCTTCTTCACGCCCTCTGACGAGCAGACGCTCTCGTGCACCTCGTTGCCTTCCTGGGGTCCATTTTGCGCCGTAACCACGGGGACGCCGGCCTCGCCGACCGGCCGGTTTAGGTGGTCGTCCTCCTTCGGGGGCCACAACGGCTTCACCAACTTCAACTCCTCCTCGATAGTGAAGGGCTTCTTCGGAGAATCTTCCTGGGGGGGCCACACGACTGAAATCTTACTGGTGGGTTTTTTACTCTCGTCCGCTAATTTGACGACGTCGTTATCCGGAGGAACCACGGCGCTCGGAGCCGTCGGATGTCTGGGATCCGCGACTTTCCTTTCAGGTGTCGGCGATTTCACAATGGAATTCTGCTGGTTTTTATTACTCCAGAGTTCTTTGTGCGGTTTTTGTCCAAATCCTTCGTCGTAATTTCCTTTGGACTTGAACAGTTGCTTGTAGTGTGGCTTGCAGTACATCCGTCCATGGAGAGAGGCGTAGTTGCCGAGACTATTGATAAAAAATAAATTAATTAATTAAAAAAAAGAGGGATTAAAATAGTGTGAGATAAAAAAAATTAAAAAAAGGCCAAACCAGACGACGATGTTTCACCTCAGTTTGCCTCTGCAGTGCTCACAGCGAAAGCAGCTTTTATGGAAGTTTTGCTGGTCTGCAATCAGCGACTCCATGGGGTACACCCTCTTCCGACACGCCCTGCACAGTTCGGAGTCTGGAATTCGAATTTTCTGCAAAAAAGAAAAGAAAAAAAGAAAAGACAGACGTATTTGTCAGTTTACGGGTCAATTGTAATTCCACCACAAATGTGTTGGTATTTTCTTGGAAGGAAATATGTGATCTGGTGCATTTTGAATGAATGAATAAATATGTGCTCATCAGAACGGACGCTAATGAAATGGGAAGAGAATATTTAATTCTCCATTTTCTGAGATTTCAGCTGGTTTAAAAAAAAAAAAAACACGTAATAGTGCAAGAATACAGATAACAAAAAGAAAAATCTCGTCAATTTCGTAAGCATCTATTTGTAAGCTTCACTGACATTTCGCTTTCACTACGTGCTTGTCCCACCAGAAGCAAGCGAGGCGAAGGAGAAGCTCCTTTGTCGCTGGAACATTTTCACTTTTTTCCCTCACGGATGATATTTATTCTTGGAAAACTAACCATGTGTTGATTTCGGTGAAATATCACCAAAAAAAAAAAAAAATAGTGTCAATTATTGCAACGCAGAATGCAAATTTCACACAGATGGAGTATCAAGTTTTAAACAATGAATAAACAACAAAAACATTTTTTAATTTTTTTTTTTATCTCTTTCCAGGAAACTTCCCATTAAATTGTTAGAAAATGATCAGACGACCCCGATATCGCTCCAAAGCGTGTAATACACCCGCCCGGCCAGCAGAGGGAGCCGTGTCAGTGTCACGTTTTGCCTCGCCGAGGCGTGAAAAGTCTCTAATGTTCCTCGGTTCACCGATTGTGTTTAAAATAATCCCTTTTGCGTAAGAACCGTTACGTCTGTCACGTAAACGAAATACGTCACTTTGTGTATTTTCTAGTCACGTGACCATGCTCGGGTGTTCTCCTCGGGTGGATTAAACAAGTGTATTCACACGCTTCGGGCGCGATGTCACGTATCAGGATATTTACCAGTGTTAAGAAAAAGGACAAATACCATTGGTTATTATCAGCAAACAACATTCAATTGCAGGTGTTAAGTGGATCGACACGATCCGGATTCACAATCAGGTGCACGGTAGAAACACGTACGACGGGAGAGAAGTCTATTTTTTTTTTTTTTAAGAATGATTTGTCTTGACGTGCTCTTCTCGAGAATGTTGTTACTTTAATGTTTTTGAGTTACTCTATTTAAAAACTCCCGTCGGAACGAATTCAAATCAAAAAGTATTCCCTCTCCTCTCGCCGGAGACGTTTCGAGCAATTCTCCGGCGTGAGAGTTATTAGTTCAATACGTCGTTGGCGGCGTCACACGTCAAGACGCCCCGAATCAACGGGACAAAGTGGAACCTGTGGATATTAAAAGGTGTGAAACGGCGAGCCGCTCCGAGTTTCGGTCTCCGATGAAAAAGAAAACACACACAAAAAGAAAATCAAGTGACATAAAACAACCGCGTCAAAGCGTCTGTTTGTTTTTCCACACAATGCAGCCGGTGCTTCAAAAACAATCTCCACACACGCAAGGCAAAGTTAAAAAACACACCGTCACGCCCGCTCAGCATCCTTCATGCCTCGTTTTACCCGTCACGACGGTCTCCTGTTGGCGCGTGACGATCTGCGAGGTCCGCTGCTCCGTGACGCTGAAGCCGAGGTTCTGGAAAACCCCCTGGCTCTCGGCCCACGACTGCTGGAAGCTGCGGAGCAGCTCCTCGGTGGAGGTGTCGGGGGGCACGTCCACCGCGGGGACGGCGCCCCGCACCACGTCGGCGTAGGACGGCGGGTTGCCGCGGGTCGCCGGGCTCCCCGAGTGCACCTCGCTCCTCGTCTCCGTCGTCACGTGGCCGAAGTCGTCAACGCTGCAGAATTGCTCGGTGACCCGCGTCGTCTCGGAGTGACCCGCCAACTCGGCGCGGGCCGAGTCGGGTTCCCTCCGCTCGATCTGCTCCCTCAGCTCCCGGGCCGCCTGCGAGCCGTGCTCGCCCGTCTCGAACACGTCCTTTATCGCTTTGACGTGGAATGTCGGCATGTCGTCGGGTCTCGGCGCGTGCGGGTCGGCCTCCGCGTCCTCCGCGTCGCTGCCCAGCCGCTCCGTTATGACGATGGGATCTTTCCGGGTGTAAACTTTGGGTTTTGGAGATTCAAATTTGTTCACCAGCTTTGATAAATCGACTCTCGGGAGATCCTCCTTCAGAAGGTCTGCGGTCGCGGCTTCGGGGGCGTCCTCGGCGTCGGCTCCCAGACGTTCGGGGATGTCGATGGGATCCTTCCGCGGGTACGAGCGGATCGCCTCGGCCCGCTGCGCCTCCTCGAAGAAAGACTTTTTGTCCTTGACCGTCAACATCGAGTCCCCCGTCTCCGCGACGTCCGCCGCGCCCGGCTCCGATCTCTCGCCGGGAACCCCCCCGTCGCCGAATGGAGAGGGCCGCTCTCGTTCGCCGACCGGCGGCGGGGGCGGGGGGGGTGGTTTCGCGGGCGAGCTTGGAGGCGGCGTCCCTCGGCTTCGTCAGCTTCTCCGAGCGGCCCGGGGTGGGCGAGGGCGTGGCCCTGCTGAAGGCCGACGTGGGCGTGTAGGACTTGCGCGGCGGAGGCGGAGGCGTCCCGACGGACTTGTGAGGCGGCGGGGAGGGAGTCACTCCCAGCGGCGAGTCGACCCGCCGTGACTCGATGCTGATGAAAGTCGGCGACGGCGTGCGGATGCTCGCCAGCGGGGAGGAGAGCCGACGGTCCGCCGCCTCGCTCCACTCCCGTTGCACTTTGCTCTCCTGGTACGACTTTTTCTCTTTCACCACCGTCTTCGTCGAGCCGACGCTGATTTTCGAAATCTTCGCCGTTGCCCCGGCGACGAATTTCCTGTCCGGTCTCGGAGGCACCGGCGGCGGCGGCGTCGTCGCCAGCTCCTCGTTCTCCTCCTTCTCTTCCTTCTCCTCCTTCTCCTCCACTGTCATGTTTCTCTCCACAAATGTGAGCTTGGCTTGAACGATGTTTTTCACGTAGATCATCATCTCTTTCAACTTCTTCTTGCTCTGCTGTTTCGCAATTTCCCCCAGATTCCTCTTCTCGTCCGAGCCCATCACCCAGTCGGGGACTTCGCTTATAATCATCCTGACGGCGTCGGCGTCTATTTTGCTCGGCGCGCCCTCCAGCTCTTTCATTCGAGCGAGCAGCTCCTGCATTGCGCTGCACTTCTGTAAATCTGTCATCTCGTCCGGGCGGGCCTCGTCTTTGCGGGCCCTTTTGCCCGTCGTTCCCGTCGCCTCCTTCGGCTCCTTCGCCTCCTTCACCTCCTTCGGCTCCACTTGCAGCGTCGTCCGCTGCCTCTGAACAGTCTCTTGCCCGTGATGGCCGTGCTGCGCCACGCTCTCCGTCACCACCACCACCTCCACCTCCTCGTGCCTTTGAACGTGCTCCGCCTTCACGCTCTGCCGACCGTGGGAGACGGACACGTGGCCTCGCTCTTGGCGGCCCACCGCGACGGTAACCGACGGCGACGGCTTGGCCTCGCTCTCGTTCCGCAGCGGCTGCTTTCCCCGTCCCGCGCGAACGTCCGCCGCCTCGACGTCCTTCGCGGGCGGAGCCGTCTTCTCTTTCGCGTGCGTTTCCGTCCCCGTCTCCGCTCCCGCCGCCGCCGGCGGGTCGACCCCCACGTTCACTTTGGTTTCACGCCTCTGCGACACGTCGCTTTCCTCCCGCTGCGCGTGCATTTCGCTTTTCGTCGCTTCCTTTCGTCCCGAACTGTCGCATCTCTCCTCTCTCTTCTCCGCCGGCGTCTTGAAGGTTTTCACCTTGAAACTCGGAGTTACCTTTGGTATTTTAGTGGGTAGAGAGGGACTCATTTTCCCCTCCCGTGTCAGAGGCGCATTAATATTCTTTACATCTTCAGCTTTCAATGTGACCGCAGCCTGGCTTTGAAGATTTACATTTTCCCGGACGGCGCTCTGTGTGGCGGCGACAGACCTGGCGCTGGATTTCTTAATAAACTGCCGCTGCTCCGTGACTGACGAGGTGACCGCGCTCGAGCACGAGACCGCTTCGTCCGAGGCCTCGCGGTGAGACTGAGAAACGGAAACGCTCCGACTGTCGGCCGCAGCTTGACCCTTTTTAACGTCTTCCGTCGAGGTGTGGATTTTTTCCGAGGCGCGCTCGCTGCAAAGTTGCTTTTTATTCGAGGATGCGTTCAAAGATGATTTCTTATTTACAGCTGCGATCAAAGGTTTACTCAAAGGGATCTGGGACGAACTTTTCTTGGCAGGTACGTCCTGTGCCACCGGTCTGTCTTTGGAAACGGCCGGAGCTCCCTCAGTCTTTTCCTTTGCCTCTTCTTTCTCAGCTTTCTCTGCTGCAGGAGGCTCAACGCAGGCATCAGAGAATTGTAAATTGACAGGCGGAGAGGTGGGAGTAGTGACTCTGCTCCTCTCCGTTTCGTCTTGCTCGAGCTTTTGCTGGCGAAACCTTTCCTCTGCCAGCATGAGAGGGGTTTTAAATTTGCGGGCGTAAGGTCTCGGTTTTGGGTCCGGAGCCGGCTCCGGAGGCGGGGGCAGTTTGACGGGAGGGGCGAACGCTTTCCTTGGCGGCTGCGGGCTCTGCTTTTGCGCCGGCTTCCCCACCGGGACGCCGGGTATTTTTGTCGGCACCGCCGCCACCGCCAGTTCGCTCTGACTGCGCGTTTCGATCTGTCGGGTCGTTTCCCGTTTCACCTCCTGAACTCGAGCTTCTTCTTTACGGAGTGTCGACGCTGCGGTTTCCTGATCGGCAGGGAGCTGAGGTGGAGGAGGTGGAGGAGGTGGAGGCGGTGGAGGCGTCGGTTGTTTTTTCTGCCACTTGGGTTTCACTTGGACGGGCTGCCTCTGCGGTTCCGGCTGCTTGGGCACTTTGAACAAAGGCTTGCCGACGGGCTTCCCCGGCTTCGTGGGCGGAGGCGGCTGAGGCGGCACGTTGAGCTCTTGCGGCGAGGGAGGCGGAGGGAGGAAATCTTGCCCGCCCACGGAGGATGACGGAGGAGGAGGGGGGCGGAGGAGGAGGAGGGAAAAAGTCCGGTTCCGACTTCATGCATTCGGCGGGTGGCGGCGGAGGCGGCGGCGGCGGCGGGAGGTCGCTGTCCTGCCTCGCGATGGACGGTCGGGACAGAAGGCTCTCCGTCACCGGCGGCGGCGGCGGCGGGAGGGAGAGCTCCGACTCCGAGGGCGGAGGCGGCGAGGAGGGCGGCGGCGGGAAGTGGATCTCCGGCTTCGCCTTTTTGACCGCGCCTTTCGCCCTCGCGTCGAGGTCGCGGTGCTCCGCCTTCGCGCTTTTGACGCTCTGCTTTTGCGCGACGGCGCCGCTCTCGCTTTGCGTCCGACAGGTCGACGCTCGCTCCGACGCGGCCGCGTAAAGCTCGCGCGTGACGACGGTCCTCTCCGTCGCCGCGGTCCGCACCCGTTTAACCGTCTCGGTCTCGCTCGTCTGCGCGCTTGAAACGCTCGCCTGCGACGCGCTCTGCAGCTCTTTCGTCACGTTCGCGCCGGCCGCTTTCGTCTCCGTTTGATCGTCATTAGTCTTTTGTTTATTTTTCATCGTAAGAGGCTTAGGAGCTTGTGTTTTCTGCGGGGGCGGCGCTTTCTGCTTCTGCTCTTTTATGCTCTTCTGCTGAGAGGCCCCTGTTGTGTTGTCTGTTTTGACTACAGTGACGGAGTGGCCCTCTCGGGTTGTTACCTGCGTTTTCAACGATTTGCTTTCGTGGTGCCTCTGTGTGTGCTTCTGTGACTCACCGCTCTGAGAGAGGTTTTTCACAGTGGGGGCCGGATTGGCTGCGACACTATCACTCTTAGCCTCGCGTAAGCATTCACGCTCCACTTGCTTTGCAGTTAATGGATTTGTCACGGGCGCTTTCGCTTTCTTGGGAGGATACATCCGTTTGGTGTGCGAATACTGTTTTCTTTGCATCAGACACTTTATCGCTCCTTGAACGTCGCCTTTTACGACCTCCTCTTTTTCCATCTGTGACGTCTCCGGCCCCTCGTAGAGAGATTTTATGGATGTTTTCACGTCTCCTTCGATGCTCCTTCTGCGTTGCGTCCTCGGAGAAGTCGACGGCTCCAGCAGCAGCTGGATGGTGGCTTTGACGTCGCCCTGCTCGCTCACTTGGTGCTGGCAAATCCTTTTCTCGCTCGACGCCTCGTGCAGACTTTGCATGGTGGTGTGAATGTCACCTTTGACAATCTCTTCCTTCTCCACCTCTTTCACAGCTTGCTTCGCCTCCTCCAGGGACTTCAGGGTCCCTCTGACGTCACCTGGCACCAAATCTTCAACGGTCGTTTCCGTTTTGGTGGATGCGGATTTCTCCAGTGACTCGAGAGCACCTCGGATGTCTCCCCTGACGATTTCGGGCTTTTCCATGTCTTTGGCTTGATGCTGGGCCTCCACCAGAGACTTCAAAGTGGTCGGTATGTCTCCCTTCACCACGTCCTCTTTCTCTATCGCCACTTTCTGATTGATGGCTTGGGTCAGTGAGTCCAGGGCGGCGTTAAGGTCACCTTTAACGATGTCCATTTTCTCCAGGTTTCTGAAGGTCACATTGGGCTCCGTCATGAAGACTTTGACATTACTGCACACGTCGCCGGGAACGATATCGACCTCTGCCACCGTGCGACCGATCTCCTGCTGATTCTTCCGCAGCAGGATTTTGGCCTCTTCGACGTCCCCGCCGATGATACGCTCCTTTTGCACCTTTTCCCGGTCTTCGTCGGGCTCGTACTGGAGCTGCTTCAGGTAATCCAAGGCTCCGGACTCGATGCAGGTGGAGTAAAAGCTGACGTTCCCCCGTTCGGTGTCCCCGACCCGTATTTTTCTGGAGTCCTCTCCGACCGAGTTGGAAAGCAGGCGATGAAGAGTTCTGCTGACGTTCCCTTGAACGACGTCCTCTTTCTCCGCGCTCGTCCTCTCCCCTTTGTTCAAGAGGGAATAGATAGTCATCCTCACGTCTCCTCTCTCGTCCTCCTGAATCAGGATGCCGCGCTTGGAGGAGCTTTCGTTCTGGAGCAGGTTGTTCATGGCCTCTTGAATGTCACCGCGGACGATTTCCTCTTTTTCAATGTTGATTCCCCGTTCCTGGTTAAGCAGCCGCTTCACGGTGGTGTTGACGTCGCCACGCTCCTCCTCGTCAATAGTTATCGCCCTCTCTGTGGTCTCGCTGCTGTTCAGGAGGTTCATCATTATGTTGCTCAGATCCCCTCGGAGAATCTCTTCTTTTTGGATCTGTGGAGCGTCCTGGTTCATGAGTTTATACTTCGCCATGCGGACGTCGCCGATCTCATCTGCCTCGATGAGAATACCCTGAGAGTCCACCATTTTCTGGCTGTAAAGTTCCTCAAGCGTCTCTTTGATGCTTTTACCGATTATTTCCGTCTTTTCCACGCTGCTCTCATTGAATTCGTGGACCGAGGTGCTTTCAAATAGCCATGTTGTCGTCTTCACATCGGCCTGTGGGATTTCCTCCTTCGCAACGACAAGCTCGGCGCCGTCTGTCTCTTTGATACTGTCGAGGGGCTGCTTCTCAAAGAGCCACACAGACTGTTTGACGTCCCCTTTCATCACCTCCTCTTTTGTCACTCGCTCCATGCCATCGTACTCGGCGCCTTCGCCGCGGATCTCGTCTATCGTCCGGGTTTCAAACATCCACGTGGCAGATCTGACGTCGCCTTTTTGGATTTCGCTCACGCTAACGGTTCTGATGTACTTTTGAGACATTTCGTCAGTCTCGAATCGCTGCGTGTTCGTCTTCACGTCGCCGCCTTGGATATCGCCGACTGTCTTCGAGCGCACTTTTATTTCCTCCGTAATTTCATCCAGGGGTTGCGTTTCAAACCTCCAACGGGCAGAGCTCACGTCTCCTTTGTTGATGCCTTCTTCGGTCACAGCTTTAATAACATAGACCTCCTCTGAATCTCTAATTGAATCCAGAGGCTTTGTCTCGAACAGCCACCGAGCCCCCACCACATCTCCTCTCATGACTTCCTCTTTAGTCACCGTCGTTACTTCGTGATAATGGCCCTCCTTGTCACAGATGGCGTAAAGCGGCTGAGTTTCAAACATCATGGTGTAATTTTTCACGTCGCCTCTCTCTGTTTCACCTCTAAAGATACTGGTGAGTTTTGAAATATCCGTCTCAGAGGACTCCTCTTTGATCTGATCCAGAGAGAACGTCTCAAAGGTGAAGCGACCTTTATCGACGTCGCCCCCCCGAACATCGGTCACGGTACGGATTTCTTTCACCGCCGTGGTTTCGTCACTGAAGGCGTCGATCGGCTGATTCTCGAACATCCAGGTGCAGTTGACCACGTTCCCCCTCTGGATGTCCTCGGCCTGACTCGTCTTCAGCCTCTGCATCGTTTCCTCGGAGGTGGAGCTCATGATGTCGGAGGAGCGATTCTCGAAGATGTACTTCATCCTCGAAACGTCGCCCGAGAGGATGTCGATTTCGGTGACCCTCCTGAAGGAGCCGCCGTCCTCGCCCACGATGTTTTCCAGATTCTCCGTCTCGAAGAGGAATCGAGCCAGTCGCACGTCTTTTCCGTGGATGTCCTCTTGGTTTACCGTGCAGGTTTTCAGGATGGTCTCGGACTCGGACTCTGAATGGTCGCGTATGTTGTCCAGCGTTTGGGTCTCAAAAAGCCAAGTGCACGTTTTCACGTCGCCTTTTTTAACTTCTTCAACGTCAGACTCACTTTTTTCCACCTTTTCGTACAGAACATCCATCGGTTGAGTCTCAAATAGCCACCTGCACGTCTTCACGTCCCCTTTCTCGATTTCAATACCTTCCTTACTTTTAAGTTCTTCGTCCTCACCGTTGCTGAAAGACTTGATGGCGTCAAGCGATTGAGTTTCGAACAGCCACTTGGCCGTTTTGACATCCCCCGACTCGATCTCCTCCTTGGATATGCCTTTGATGATCTGAAACTTACTGATGCTCTCGTCAAACTCGTCAATGGGACGCGTTTCAAACATCCACCGGCAGCTGCGCACGTCTCCCTTCACAATCTCCTCGCGCCTCACCGTCCTCACCTCATGGTAATGGCCGGAGCTGTCTTGCATCGCGTACATCGGGGTGGACTCGAAAAGGACTCTGTTGGACTTGACGGATCCACTCGTGACACCTTCGACCTGTATCCTCTGCGCTCCTTCGCATTTACTTAAATCCATGCTTTCAAACCTTTCTTTATAGTTTGTCACGTCTCCTTTGTCGAGGGCTTCAATGTTCACAGTTCTTGTAACCTCCTTCTTCTCCTCCCTTATATTCTCCAGGGCTTGGCTTTCAAACACCCACTTTTGATGCCTCACGTCGCCCTTTTCTTCCTCGGATGCAACCGTTTTCTTGAGTTTCCCCACTTCCGGCAGCTCTTTCAGGTTTTCCATGGGCACCGTTTCGAACAGATGCTTGGCCGATCGAACGTCACCTCCTACGATCTCCTCGGAGGGCAAAGGTCGAGCGTTGGCGTTGTCTTTCAGGGTATCCATAGGCTGGCTCTCAAAAACAAGACAGTGCCTCCTGACATCAGCTCCAATTATTTCTTCCTTTTGCTTCAGAGAACACTCCCATTCCTCGTCCTTAATGGTGTCGAGAGTCTTCGTCTCGAACAGCCACCTACCTTTGTTGACGCCGCATTGGAGGTTGTCCTCCATGGAAATACCACATATCAGCTTCACCTGGGCCGGGTCTTTGTTGATCATGTCGAGAGGCTGGGTTTCAAACATCCAGCGCGACGTCTTCACGTCTCCTCTCTCGGTCTCCTCCCTTCGGATGGTGGTGATTTCCAGCATCTCTCCCGCGTCCCCCCTGATGACACACATGGGCTGCGTCTCAAACCTGCGGGTGGTCGTCTTCACTTCGCCCTTAATCTCCTCCAGCTCGGACTTAAGGCTCAGGAAGTGACTTTCCTCGACGGTTTCCGTTTTCCCCAGGGAGTCCAGATGCTGGGTTTCGAACAGATACCTGGCGGTTTTGACGTCGCCGCCGGTGATTTCTTTCGCGGCATCCATCTCCCGCTCGTCTTCTTGGTAGATCTTATTCAGGTAGTCGAGTGGCTGCGTTTCAAAAAGCCACGTCGCAGTGCGGACATCGCCTCGCGCGAGCTCCCTCTGTTTGTCCGACTGCTCGGTTGTGTCGGCTGTCTCCGTCCCCAGCGCGTCCATGGGCTGAGTCTCAAACATCCAAGTTGTGTGCCTGACATCTTTGCCGGCGATGATTTCCTGCTGGGCGATATTGATCGCCTCGTTTTCGTCCGGGGTGTCGTCCTTGATCGTGTCCAGCGGCTTGTTTTCAAACATCCAGCGCATGGACTGCACTTCGCCTCGGAGGATCTCGTCCCACTCCAGGTATTCTCTGTCGGGGCTCGAACACTTACTCGAGCCGTTGCCATCATTTTCGAACATGTAGCACGCCTGCTGGACGTCACCCGCCATTTCCTTGCTTTCCAATTCGGCCTTTTCGGCTTCGGACAGCTGACTCAAGAAGTCTTCTTCGAGGTTCTTGCGCATCTCGGGATGAATGTGCTTGTAGAGGCGCTTCAGTTCGGCCAAGCTCTTGTTTTTAAAGCACTGTTCTTTGCTAACAGTGTACTTCTGCTGAGAGACAGAGTCCTGAGGTTGGGCGGGGACACTGTACTCAGGGATGTCTTGTGATACCTGCAGTAGGTTCGAAGGCGGCGGAGGGAAATGGTCCGTCGCCTCGTAAGCCACCGATGACGTTACCGACGAAGAGGCGGCGGTCTTTACAGTGGAGGACGCTTCGTAGCTCGTCGTAGCCGAAGTTTTGGTGGACTGGTTTACTGGCACCCACTGAAACTGGTTGAAATCCACATCAACCTGTGGTTCACAGGGAGTTTTAGATACCCAGAGAGGGACGACGAGGGTAGAGAAGATGGAAATAATCGAAAAACATAGAAAAGCTTTGGGAGTAATTTAAGAAATGAAGCATCAACTTTCAACCTCAAATGATAATTACTGGAAAAGTTATTTTTCCGAAGCTAAAACACCCAAAAACAACCCTAATTTGAATGTAAGTGTGCAAACACATCTCGAATCTGTCACTAGATGTTTTTGCGTGTTCTTAATTACTGACTTGATTGAAATATTCATTGAACCGCAGACAGTAATGCGAGTTCTTGTTTTAGTCTGGGTTTTTTCCTTTTTTAACACAGTGGGGAAAAAAAGAAAAGAAAAAAGACTAAGTAATGACATGAGGTCATTTATCCAATCCAATTTATTCTCCATCAACTCGTGGCATGCGCAATTTCCTTTTGATGATTTCATGATGTGGGCTCATCTTCATACTGACACCTCATAAAAAAAAAATAAAAAAAAAAAATAAATAAAAAAAAAACTAGCATCTATTCAGATAAACAGACAGCATCATTACCTTAATTTCCTTGGCTGGTGCAGCCTCCTCAATAGTTTTTTCATACTGCTGCTTCAAAGCCTGGGTGGAAACCTTTGGTAGGTCCTCTCCTCCGACAAGCATAACTGAATTAGACAGAAGAAGAAGGCTGCCTCATTAAGTCATTCGAAGTGAGGGAGCTCAGAGGGATTGGAAAGAGAAATAAATCATTTCATTAAAAACCTGAATAGTTTTCATTTTCTGAAACCATGCAGCGGTGATTGCCCAATTTCCACTTTCCAATATTTTACCTTCCTGACTTTGCTCTGATTAGATTTGCTGCTACGCACTGAATAGAAAAATCATCTGCACTCCAACTCATTTTCACAGCTCATCCCTTATTCAGCCCTCGGTGGGAACAATCATTAATATACAGGACACAGGGAGCACTGTGATAAAAACGTGCAAATTACAATATAAAAAGCATGAGCAGAATAACCTGTTTCATTGTAATGGTCCCCGTAACTGGCGGCCACATTGTTATGGTGGAGTCTTTGATCATGGAGCACCTGTGAAAAGATGGCAGTGAATCATTAGCATATTGGCAGCTTCACTGGAGGCTCTGACTGTTTGCAACGGGTGAGAAGTAAAGAGCAAATTTTCAACACAACGTACATCAATGGCGCCACCAGCCGTAATCCATTTTTTCACGAGTTTTTTTTTTGTTTTGTAATCGATTTTTTTTTTTCTCCGGTTTTTAACGTCCCAGCTTGAAAATAAAACCGTGACGACAACAGATCTTAGTTCTTGCCGCGTCCACTCACAAAACGACGCAAACGCACCGAAGGCCGCTGATTGGTCCACCTCCGCCTGATTGGAAACCGCTAAAAACCCCGTCTTATTTTTTTAGGTTTGCTTCACAATTAATGACGAGATTATTTTCAGACGAACCGCCGGAAAAGCAATCTGGGAGAGTGAATTTAGCGAAGGACATACAGAAAACTTAAAAACAAAAGTACTGACTGAGCATGCTGTGAGAGAAGTTGAATGGGAGTCTATGGAGGCTTTTTATTTTTTATTTTTTTTGGAGACGACCTCTAGTGGGGCTGCGTATTGCAGTTTAAGGCACTTCCGCATTACGCGGCCTCATTTTTCAGAGCCGGAAGCCCCGTCCACTTTTTATTTACAGTTCACGCCGTCAGCAATAACCTAGAAAGGAGCAAACAAAAACAACGTTCACTCGAGGCTTGTTGTGTCGCCGTGCGTTCGACGGGATAAAAATCCCGGCGGCGCCACCGGCGTACACGGAGCCGTGAGATATAGCGTGTCCAGTGGCTGCTGTCAAATACCTCTTGTCGAGAGAGGGTCGTGGCGGGGGCGACCTCTCTGGCGCTGCTCCTCACCGTCACCTCCGAGGAGCTCGACACCTCCTGTCAAATCACAGAAGAAATGTGGACACGGCGACTCGGCGCGCACACGCAAAGACGGGGAGGACGGCACGCGACTGGCTTTTTATCGCCGCATGACTGCGAGCTGTAAGAGACAGCGGGAGAGGAGGTCATTTCTATATCGATGAAAAAAAAAAAAAAAAGCTCGGTAATGAAAAATAATAAAAACCCTCCATGGCCGGTAACAAATGTTTTTTCCATTACAGCGCTGCTTCCCGGGGAGCTACTGGGTTTTGAATTCCGCTAAAGGAGGATTTCAAGCGCTTCGGGAGAGAAAATAGCATTAGGAACTGTACAAAACTGCATCAGCCACTTCCTTCCGCCCGGGCGTCGTCCAAATTGAAGGAGACGAAAGAGGAATGTGATATTTGCGCTCGTAGCCCGCCGCTGTCAACGTGAAAGATACATGGCAGGTTCTGTGCTCCTGGAACCACTTATGTCAGTGTGAGCACGTCTCTTCACGATGTAAAACAGGGTTTTGGGCATCACTACGCCTGTGGACAAAAACTTGGGGAAGGAGGGGGGGGGGGGGGGGACGGGGAGGGGGGGGGGGGGCTCGCAAGTGTTGCAGCCGAGAAGCAATAACTCGATCAAACAGACTCAGACATGGTTTCCCCCCCCCCCCCCTTTGTGAGCGCCGATGTCAAATTTAGCATTCAGTGAGGTCCTCGCGCTCCTCGATGAATCCACTCTGCTTCCACCATCTCATCTGAATGAGCAGATGGAGGGTGAGGAGGGTGAGGAAGAGGAGGAGGAGGAGGAGGAGGAGAGCGGAGGGGGGGGGGGGAGAGAGAGGTGGGAGGGGGAGGGGGGCGTGTAGAGGCAGAATTGACCTTACTTCACTGCGATCGGGCTGCTGCTAACGCGTTCTGGCATTTTCCTCACGGACGAGCGAAAAGTTCAAGGTGCCCCCCTCACCCCCCCCCCCCACCCCCCTCACCCCCATCTTTGATTTGACCCGCCGCAACGCCTCAGCCAACTTTCACCAATAAAGAGCGACAGACGAATGTAAATCATTCATTGATTCATCTCGTCTTTTAAAGAGGAGGAAATAAAATAGCATAGCGTAGTTTTAATGGTACATATTAAATAGTTTATATTTAATGCAGGAAATATGCTCATCTGCTGTCTGGCTGAGAGTTTGATAAAACCAATAATAAAAAAAAAAACATGTATAACTCTTGCGTTTAATAAAAAATGAAGTCAACAAGGTTGAATTCACTTAACATAAAAATAATTTTTTATTTTTAGACTCTTTCTTTCACAGCAGCAGTTTGGCCGCACGTTTCCATGGTTCACGTTTTTACGCTCCATGCAAATGTAAGATAAGCTCGCTGCCTTGCCTCCGTATCAGCGGAAGTGGCGCCGACCGACTCTTGCGTGTCGAGCTCGTCTATTCTGAATAAAATCAAGCGCACGTGACTTCATGCTCGCCTCACCTGGACGGATCTCTGCTGGAAGTGAAACTGGGTCACGCTGGACTGCGACGAGGACGACGCGAACTCCTGGCTCTCGAACTGCCTCTTCACGCTGGCCAGGCCGCCCGGCAGCGAGCAGGCCTCCGACTCATCCACCATCTACCGGCGGCGGCGGGGGTGAGGGGGGGGGGGGAACAAAACACATCGAATTAAAACCCGGGAAGCCACCTGTGTACGTATCGCAGCTCAAACGGCGGGGCAGTTTACGTGGGATTTTTTTTTTTTATAGATTTATTTACGCTGAAACAAAAAACATCAGGGGAAAATTCTGATTCTAATTTGGCCCCGAGCACCAAGTGGTACTTATATACCAATATATGGTAATTATATCGCAAAGAGTTATTAATATTCTCCCCAAAGAAGTACATTTTTCAGGGTTTAGACATGCTCAAATAGTCATGAGACTTTGCACACGCCTCAGTCGTGGTGAAACATTATGTACTTTAGTGGGCGTGGCCAAATGGCTCGCTGGCGGCCCCTAAACTGCAGACCCCCCGCGGCTACTTTCACCTACATGCACGAAATTTCGTGAACGTGTGTATCGTACCTAGATCCACAAAAAAGTCTCTTGGCACCATGACCTCAATTCAACAGGAAAGTCGGACATTTTGAATTTAGAGGGCATTTTTAGGCGATTTGCACGTGTTGTACTTTAACGACCTCCTCCCACAAAATCTATCGGACCGACCTGAAATTCGGTCGGGGCAATCTTAACGCCCCTGGGATGAAAACGTATGAAAAGAATCTTTTTCAGTCAAATGCCGTCGACACGGGAAGTTGCCGTTTAAGGTCAAGGTCATGCTCAAAACCTCACGAGACGCGGCTCGGAAATTGTTTCCATTCTTTCTGTCGAGCCACCGGGAGGAATTATTCCTCGAAACACAAAAAGCGCCGATGTCTTGGCAAAGAGGGGGAAGGGAGGGGACTTTGTGCAGCTCATCGGTATGGAGGACGCGGCCCTCGCCCCGCGAGATGCTCTCGGACTGTTTGATACAATAATCTCCTTTCGGGATTGTCAATTACGATCCGAATAAAACATTTATATGTCATCTTCGGCATACATAGCTTCTGGGAAACTGTAATATATATGAGAATCTCCGAGCTCGCTGCTGCTGCTGCTGCTGCTGTTGCTGAGCGAGTGTCGAACACACACTCGTCAATTTCCCCTTTCTCATGCAAATGAGGGATACAATGCAATCTGCAATTCACCGCGGAGGAGTTTGGGTCAGTGACATTTTGCGGCGGTGCACCGTGTTATCAATATTTTACCATTTCGGGGGTAGAAAAGCTTCATTGATGACACGCGCGGGACGTCCAGCTGCTTAATTTTGGAATCGTGTGAATAATTACAATCAATGCAGACGGAGGAGCTGAATTCAACACCGCCTGTGAATTGCTTCGCCAATTACGGTTGATTAGAACTATAAAAAAGACCGAGTGGGAAGACAAAAAAGGAAGAAAAAAAGAAGAAGAAACAAAAAAAACAAAAAAAAAGGACGTTTTGTACGGTTTTAAACAAAAAGAGATGGACGTTAATCAGTGAGCTTCAGGGGAGAAGTTAGGATCCGTTGGACGTTCTTTATGCTAAGCTAAGCTAACCATCGTCCTGTTTAACAGACGGGGTATGGCAACTCGCAAATAAGTGTATTTCCCAAAAAGGTCAACTTATTCTTTTCAAAGGTTGGGAAAGATTGTGGTTTTTAAATGTTAATGAAACAAGCAGGTCGAGTCTTACCAATTACTTGAAGTGCTTAACATTTAAAAAAAAAAATTGCAATTAGTGGTATTACCCGAAACACGCGCTCGCCGTCGCGGCTATTTCGCACGAGAGGCGCGTTGCTTAGCGATGACCGAACGCTGTCCCGTCGAGAGAGAGCTCGTCTATATTTAAAGCGCGCCGTGTGGACGCAACAGCTGCAAAAAAAAAAAAAGAAGAAAAAAAAAAAAAGGGTCGATCCTGCACCCCCCCCGCCCCTCCTCCTCCCCCTCCTCCTTCCCCCCCCCTCCACACACACACTCAGCTGTCACAAGACGCCACACGAAGCCTGACAGCGAGGATCAACCGAGGTTGTCGGCAAATCGCGGCGACAGGATCAGCTTGAAGCGACACGCCGCCTCCGTTTAGAGGAATATAATGTACCGTAGTATCGCTTGTTTTAAAGGGTAATTACGTGTCACGGCCATTTGTTAAAAAAACAACATAAATAAATACAAATATATTTTTTTTTGATTTTGATTTTATACACTTTATTAATCCCGAGGGGAAATTTCATAAATAAAAGAAAAGAAAAGAAGCAACGAGCCACTCGAGGCTTTTAACGGCGATGTTGAGCGCCCGCGCTAACGACGACCTCTCGTCCGTGAACGCCTCGGCCTCGAGTGGCTCGTTGCTGCGCTGGCCCACGACCTGGGAGGTATTTTTCTCCATTACGTGCCGTTAGGTTAGGTTAGGTAGGTTAGGTTAGGTAGTTACTTTATTAATCCCCGAGGGGACATTTTTTCGCTGCAGCAGCATACAGGAAGCAATAAGATAATAATAGAATAATAGAAAGCAATAAAATAGCAGTAAAAATATTAAATATAAAATATAAAATGCACAGTATATACAGTACAGTATACATCTATATATATTATATACAAACAACCAAGAACACAGACAACAGTGTTATTGTTGTGTGATGGATTTTGCCAGAGGTGAGTTATTGTACAGTCTTATTGCGGTCAGCAGGAATGATCTCCTGTATCAGGAACGATCTCCTGTATCAGGAATGATCTCCTGTATCATGAATGATCTCGTGTATCTGGAATGATCTCCTGTATCAGGAATGATCTCCTGTATCAGGAATGATCTTCTGTATCTGGAATGATCTCCTGTATCAGGAATGATCTTCTGTATCTGGAATGATCTCCTGTATCTGGAATGATCTCCTGTATCAGGAATGATCTCCTGTATCATGAATGATCTCCTGTATCTGGAATGATCTCCTGTATCAGGAATGATCTCCTGTATCATGAATGATCTCCTGTATCAGGAATGATCTCCTGTATCATGAATGATCTCGTGTATCAGGAATGATCTCCTGTATCAGGAATGATCTCCTGTATCTGGAATGATCCCCTGTATCAGGAATGATCTCCTGTATCAGGAATGATCTCCTGTATCTGGAATGATCTCCTGTATCAGGAATGATCTCCTGTATCTGGAATGATCTCCTGTATCTGGAATGATCTCCTGTATCTGGAATGATCCCCTGTATCAGGAATGATCTCCTGTATCATGAATGATCTCCTGTATCAGGAATGATCTCCTGTATCATGAATGATCTCGTGTATCAGGAATGATCTCCTGTATCAGGAATGATCTCCTGTATCTGGAATGATCCCCTGTATCAGGAATGATCTCCTGTATCAGGAATGATCTCCTGTATCTGGAATGATCTCCTGTATCAGGAATGATCTCCTGTATCAGGAATGATCTCCTGTATCTGGAATGATCTCCTGTATCAGGAATGATCTCCTGTATCTGGAATGATCTCCTGTATCATGAACGATCTCCTGTATCTGGAATGATCTCCTGTATCATGAACGATCTCCTGTATCTGGAATGATCTCCTGTATCTGGAATGATCTCCTGTATCAGGAATGATCTCCTGTATCAGGAATGATCTCCTGTATCATGAATGATCTCCTGTATCTGGAATGATCTCCTGTATCAGGAATGATCTCCTGTATCATGAATGATCTCCTGTATCAGGAATGATCTCCTGTATCATGAATGATCTCGTGTATCAGGAATGATCTCCTGTATCAGGAATGATCTCCTGTATCTGGAATGATCCCCTGTATCAGGAATGATCTCCTGTATCAGGAATGATCTCCTGTATCTGGAATGATCTCCTGTATCAGGAATGATCTCCTGTATCTGGAATGATCTCCTGTATCTGGAATGATCTCCTGTATCAGGAATGATCTCCTGTATCTGGAATGATCCCCTGTATCAGGAATGATCTCCTGTATCATGAATGATCTCCTGTATCAGGAATGATCTCCTGTATCATGAATGATCTCGTGTATCAGGAATGATCTCCTGTATCAGGAATGATCTCCTGTATCTGGAATGATCCCCTGTATCAGGAATGATCTCCTGTATCAGGAATGATCTCCTGTATCTGGAATGATCTCCTGTATCAGGAATGATCTCCTGTATCAGGAATGATCTCCTGTATCTGGAATGATCTCCTGTATCAGGAATGATCTCCTGTATCTGGAATGATCTCCTGTATCATGAACGATCTCCTGTATCTGGAATGATCTCCTGTATCATGAACGATCTCCTGTATCTGGAATGATCTCCTGTATCTGGAATGATCTCCTGTATCAGGAATGATCTCGTGTATCAGGAATGATCTCGTGTATCAGGAATGATCTCGTGTATCAGGAATGGTCTCCTGTATCTGGAATGATCTCCTGTATCAGGAATGATCTCCTGTATCATGAATGATCTCCTGTATCAGGAATGATCTCCTGTATCAGGAATGATCTCCTGTATCTGGAATGATCTCCTGTATCAGGAATGATCTCCTGTATCAGGAATGATCTCCTGTATCTGGAATGATCTCCTGTATCAGGAATGATCTCCTGTATCAGGAATGATCTCCTGTATCATGAATGATCTCCTGTATCAGGAATGATCTCCTGTATCAGGAATGATCTCCTGTATCAGGAATGATCTCCTGTATCAGGAATGATCTCCTGTATCTGGAATGATCAAGCCATCCAATTAAAGACAACGTCCGCCGACACCCCCTGCTGGTTATTAAAAACATGCACACGTTTTTATTTTTATATTTATTTTTTTTAAACACTTGGTTCTGTGCGGATTGTTTTCCAGTAGGTAGGGATTTATTTTAGAGATGACTGTAATGGCCTCGGCTGAAAAACCGCTCACGCAGAATTATTGGCTTCATGAAGCGCATGCAAGGCTCTTCAAAGCCACCGAGGCTTCTTTCTTTCTTTCTTTCTTCTTTTTCGTCCTTGGTGATGACTAATGACTCGAGGATATTCAGGATTTATTTTTTCGGTGGGTTTAATTAAAGGAGGAATAATGTGTGAAGTCCTGCTGATGCGCCGGCCGCGTGGGTTCATCTGAATTTGCTGAATTACGTTTTTTTTTTTTTTTTTTTTTTTTTAATTTTTAGTTCAAATGTCTCGGATGTGGCGACCGGTGGGTTTTTAAATCTTTGCAGCGTAACAACCTGTGTTCGTCGAAATACGTCTGCCTGGACTAAAGAGCAACACTGAAATAAAATGTAGTCCAGATTTACTGCGCTTCGGTGGAATCGGACTAAATTGTGTCGGATTCCCGCTAATTCTTATGAATTTATGAGGGAACCTTTCAGGAAATTAGCTCGAGCACAAAAACAAAATACGCAGCGTTACCATAGATACGAGCGGAGTGCAAAGTAAAGCAAACGGGGGGGAAGTGCTGCATCGAGTGGCGGAAAATAAAATTTTTTAAAAAAGCACCTCGTGGCCGTGCGCCAGCACGATACCGGAACAAATGTGTTTCGGATTTGCTGCTCCGACTTCCATTTGTGTTATCGGACCCCATTGTGCTGACACAGCAGCCTCGTACTGCGTTCACTGACTGCTGGATGATTTCTCTCGGCGCCCGTTTCCCTCTCTGGAGGGTGTTTTTTGTTTTTTTTTCTTCCCAACCGTTCTACGCCGAGTCGCATGACACGCTGACAAATAATCCCAGCCGCCCCGCCGAGGCCTCTTGTCGACACGTGTTTGTTTTTTTTTCTGAACGGGACGGCGAATTTTTTTCCTCGGCGCCGTCTCGCCCCTCCGCCCCCCTCCGCCCCCTCCGTCCCCCGCCAGACGAAGGAAGTGTCGTCTTACCGCAGCGGATCCGGCGCCGCCTTCCTTCTTGGACACGGCGGCCTGGTACATCGCCAGACGCTCTTTCACCGACACCGGCTCGGCCTCCGGGTCCTCGGCGCTCGGGGTCTTCTCCTCGGGGGCGTCCCGGTTCGGCTCTACCTGCAGCTTACACACACACACACACACACACACACACACACACACACACACACGACATCACTCGTTTAGCGTGCGATACGTCTCCGTTGGTATTTGCCACCTACTCATTACTCTTTCGGTGCGTCCATGCAGGCAGCAAAAGAGCTTTGCCATTTAGTAATTGGACTTAAGGGACAGTTTTGTAAATGAGGTTTCTGTTCTGTTACTATAGAGGCTCAATCAATGGAAAACATTTTCTTACCTTACAAAATAAATTGAGACTCTAAATGTGCATCAGTGTCACCTTTAAAGCTTTATTCTGAAGTAGTTAACAGTAAGAAATATTACGGCCGTCACGAAGCCTCGAGTTTGGGAACTTGTCCCGGCGCCATGTTTGCTAGTTCGGAGCGGTTCCGGAGCAGGAAGTGACCATATTTGGGACGGCCCGTTTCGGGATCCGACCCCATGCGATTGGAAACCCGACGACACTCCGTCCCCGCCCCGCCGATAGCCGTGACTCAATCAAAACAGACGCCGACGAGGCAAAAAATTAAGAATGTCGACGGTTTAGACGTTCCCGGATCCAAAACCCACGGACCGTGTGGAAAGGTGGACGTGGCTTTCTGGACGTCCGTTTCGCTGCCCTTTTCTGACCACAACCGCCTCCCAAAACATCCACCCGGGCGTCCGACGAACCCACCGTCAGACCTCGACGCGTTTTCACGGACACTTCAACCGAGGCGGCGAACGATCGCGCGAACGCCGAAGGACTCATCGATCGCCGAGCCTCTCCTTCGCGATGTTCGGCGTTGCTCGGCGCGTCCCCGCGGATACTCAATTAGAGCAGCCCATCGATTTTATTTATTTATTTTTTTTTTTCTTACACTTGGCTTCTGCTGTGCTTCAAAAGCATCATTAGGCGACGGGAGAAAAGGCTCCGATACGAGTCGACGCTCGCCCCACGCAGGACCTTTTCAGCTCTCGGCGGTGTTCTTCTGTCCCGGGCAGCAACACCGTGGGATGAAAGAAGACCCTAAATAGAAGTTATTATCTCCCTCATGGCGCGCTCACGCTCTAACCTTTTGAGATTTCAACTCGGTGCGGGGTTGTTGCCGTTTGTTGTTTTTCTTCTTCTTCTCTTTTCCGCGCCGGGCGCTCGCGCGTTTTTCCACGCCGAGACGAGTTCTACTCCCCGAAGCCGACGAGGCGTTTTTTTTTTTTTTTTTTTTAAAGTCCTTCGGCGGCCGCTTTCTTAACGTGGACGGGTCGACGGCGCCCTCGGAGAACGAGCTACGTCAACGCCCGCTTACGGTACGTGGATGCCCCGCTCACGTGTCGCCGAAAATGAAGGTCCCACAGTCTGCCGTTTCCTTGGTTACCGCTTTCTCGGATTGGTTTGCCGGGAAGACGCGAACCACGTGTTAGCCGGATGTCAGCAGATCCGTCTCAATTTTGAAAAAGTGGTGACGGGTGGGTGGGGGAGGGGGGTCATAAGGTGGGTGGGTGGGGGGGGGATTAACTCGAAGGCCGTGTGACCAAAAAGCATGCGCTCCTCATCTCACCCAATTTTAGCTCTGCGCCTACGTCCGGCATGTTTAGTGCAACCAATAACTCATCGGGGGAGGGGGCGCGGGGGGGGGGGGGGGGTATAGGCTGCCTCAGACAGAAAATAAACAGGGTTTTTCTGTCCTATAAATATGGGTCGGAAATGCGTAACCCGACGACGGCCCCGACGACAGAAACAAAAGGGTAACGGCTCCATTTATCACCGGGAGATAAACGTTACGGTCCGGAGCCGTCGGGGAGAGCTCGAGCGGTGACAACATCGCTCCGGATATCTCCCCCGGGCTTCCCAGAACGGCACGCAAAAGCCGCCGTGGCATGGGGGTGAGGTAACCGGGCTCCGGAGGGGGAGGGGGGGGGGGGAGGCGGAGGGGGAGGGGGAGGAAAAAAATAAACCCCAGACCTTTTTATAAAACCGGCTCTGTCTGCAGCGTCATGTTCCCTCCCCCCCCCTGCAACACGGAGATTTATGGGTTGGGGGAGGAGGGCACGCACAAAAAAAAATAAAATAAAAAATGAGTAAGTAAGATATCTCTGAAGAGGTTTGAAGAGTGGTTTCACCGTCTCGCTGCTAATTATTTTCGGGGCACCGATGGATGTTTAATTAGCGTTGATAATAGTCTCGTTGCTTCGGATGCCCCGTTACACGAGGGCCCGGCTTCCGTTTACGCTCCGGGGGTTGTTTTTTTTTTTTTTGTCGGGACGTCGGCGCGAACTCCTCCGCTTGGCGGTGAACACAGCGGGCCGCCGCTCGGAGGCGTATTCACCGCCACGCTCGACCATCGCTCTCGTTCCCTCTCGGGGAGCATCGGCTTCTTATCTCGTCTCGCGTTAACGGCGGGGCGGCGCGAGTTGGGGGGGGGGGGGGGGGAGTGAAGGGTGGCGAGGCGTCGAAAAGGAAGGAGAAAAACAACAACAACAACAACAACAAAAACACAAGAGGGAAAAGAAGGAGAGTAATTCCAGTGTTTGAGGGGCGGGGAGGAAGGCGGCGCTCGAGGAAACCGAGCGGCCGTGGATCGGGCCGAGGCCGTCCCCTAATCGCACCTCTCCTGCCCTGTCCTGCCCTCTCCTGCCCTGTCCTGCCCTCTCCTGCCCTGTCCTGCCCTGTCCTGCCCTCTCCTGCCCTCTCCTGCCCCCTCCTGCCCCCTCCTCGGCCCCCTCAATCACCCAGTTTTCTGTGCAGTACTTACTGGCCGGAAAAAAAAAAAAAAAAGGGCCCGGCGAGGTTTTGACAGGAGAGCCGAAAACGAGCCGCGTTAATTGAAATGTCAGCCGCGAAGGGGCGATTTCCTCCCCTTCCCCCCCCCCCCGCCGAAAGCACAACAGGCGCAATAATTAAGCTGTCAAATCTATCAGGAGAAGTTCTGTGCGAGGAGACTGGATTCCCCCTCGAGCGCTTCCTTATGCCAGACTAAGCACTTTGTCTCCGATTTGCCACGCTCCCCCCCCCCCCCCCAAAAAAAAAAAAAAAAAAATGAAGATCAGTTACGTCTGGCGGGAGGGGAGCGGGCGGGCGGGGGGAGGGAGGGAGAAGGAGGGATGCATGTTTTACGACGATGCGCAGATCCCGGAGGAATCACGGAAAAACACGCTGAAATGTCGCCCCTTTAATAAGCTCCGATCACCCGAACGTATTTGCTTTCTGATTTTACACCTGATATTTCTCACGCCGACTCGTTTCTCCGTGTCCAGTCGGCCTCCTTCCACTTCGGGGCTCAGGTGTGAAACAACGACGACGACTACGCGACCGCTTCAGAAGAGCTCGACGCGACCGTCGGCCTCGGCGCGTCGCTTACCTTACCGGCGCTCCTTCGATCTTTCGGTGGAACGAGAATAGAATCCAAGAGAACGGAATAGGAAAAATAATAAATAAATAAAAAGGGGGCCTCGGGAACTTTCCGGAGACCGAGAGGGTTTGAGTCCCCGCTCCCTTCCCTCCCCCTCCTCAGCTCGGCTCGGACCCGACGCGGAGAGACACAGTCCCGGGACGGGCAGAGACGGACGGTGAGGCTTGGAGACCAGCTCCAGCAGCGCGCTTTCCCCGAATGCTCAGTGAGGCCCCGGCATCCGGTGACAGCTGATTTTATTTTAAAAAGGATGGACTTGGGGGGGGGGAGGAGGTGGGGGGGGGGGGGGGTGGGGTTGTAAGTAGATGCTTTTTTTAGCCGCCGAGTATCGAGGTACCCAGC
>NW_027185328.1:0-48863 GCF_022577435.1 Embiotoca jacksoni
CCAACCAATCCCTGCTAGATTTAGATTTAGCGGTCGCTCGAAAAAAATGCACGAGCGTGCTGGTCGCCGACGGTTACGTCAGTCAATTAGCGCGGGGTAGAGGCGGAAAAGAAATAAGTTGGAATAAGATTCTCCGTCGGCCACCGGTAGAAAAAAAAAATCGTAATCGGAAAACCCTCGATTAAAAACACGATCATTTAAAAGACCGTCAAGTACCACCACCCTTTATGATAAACATCTGTACTGCTCTTAATCTGACTTCCTGCTCTAATCTCTTGCTCGAAACCAGAGTGTCCTTCAGTACAATTTCGCTGAGCGCTCGCGTCGCACTTACTTTTTGAGCATTGCGTTATCGTGACCGTTATCAACACGTCCCAAACTGTGAAAAGCAAAGTGTTATTGTTCCCGTAGAAGAAGCTTACCGAGGGCTGGTTTGGTGGAGCTCAGCTACGTGGATAAGCTCTCGGGAGGGGGAAAAAACAAGGTCGGAGACCTCTAAACCGGTACGACCGGTGACGTGGTCAAACGACACCGACGCCCAAGAAGAAGGAGGAGAAGAAGAAAAAAAGATGGAGAACAGAACCGGAATTAAAAATGGCCAAAAGTACTGAATAAAACGGTCAGTGAATCCTTGCTTTGACCTTGGTAGTAATATATATTGCTGTTAATTTTCCTCCAGAGTACTGTATGCTGCGTTGAACTTTATCTTCATCATCTTCTTTTGAGGAAATTGCTTTCCAGGCCTCTAAATTACACACACATATATATATATATATATATAAATATAAAATTGTGTTTTTCTCTAAAGTGTTCATAAGTTTGACTTTTTTCCCTGAACTGATGATATATATCATGAAATGTGAGCAGCAGTTTTTTTTTTTTTTTGGGGGGGGCGGGAGGGGGGCTCGCCCGAGTTTAATCTCGGTACATTTCCAGAGGACAACTGTAATTATGAACAAAAGGGTTCGACCTGATTGAGTATCTGCGATGGCACGACGCCATTTAAATGTCTCCCATCTCCTCAAGTGAAACCGAGAAAGGTCACAAACAGGACTGAAACATGGGACTCATCATCATCATTATCATCATCATCATCATCATCATCATCATCTTCAAACCTGGAATTTCCCTTTTTAGGGTGGCTGTGATATTTGAAGCCAACTTGTTTTCCGCTTGAAGAAGCTCCAAACGTTCGAGACGTCATCGCGACCTTTCACTGAACCCCCTCAAAAATACAAGACGTCCACGCGCGTTGTTAAACCGATACCCGAAAGGCAGTTAATCCACAAAATTACCGCCGTTTTACGGCTTGGGTCGATCAAATCGTTGATCAAAAGCAAGAGGTCAGCTTTGAAGCTTTAAATAAAAATAAATAAATAAATAAAAAAATCCCTCCTCGAGCATGTGGTTTTTATTTTATGCCGTTTGCCAAATTGTGAGCCAGAAAAGAAGCCTGAAACCTTTTAGGGTTAGTTTGATTAAAGTCACGGATGTCTGACCAATTTATCAATAAAAAAATAAAATAAAAAAAAAACCTTTTAAATCAAAAGCTCTTTCAATATCTCCATCTCCAGGTGATCACGTTGCCGCTGCGATCGCTATAATCGCAGCAACAATAGTAATAATGTATTAATCCTGTCGCCGTAGGATTAAGAGTTTAACAACGTCGTGTTAAAATAAGAAGCTGTGAAGAAAAGTGGCTGGAAATGTGTTTTTGTTACGACGCGGACGACCCCGTACCGGCGTCCTCCGGGCTCCCTTTCTGTTCCCCCTGGACGTTTGATGTCCTTCAGCCGAGAAGCAACCGATTCGATATCCGGGGGGGAATATATTTCCTTCCTACGGCGACGCTCGGTCGATTCAACCAAATGTATCATCAACGTATTAATCGGCGAGATGGGGGTTCGCATGCGCGACTTATCGTTCTTCCTTATTTACGCTGTTTTTACCGGTTAAAAGACATTTAAAAGAAAAATAAAGAAGCAGTTTACCTTTGAAAAATGCCGCTCCCCATCAGCAGTTGATTCTGACCCAATTCTCCAAACTACAGATCTCATTTTGCAGTTTTTTTTTTGTTTTGTTTTTTGCTTTATGTCCATTATTCGACACGTGACGTCGGTGGTTTCGATGTTCCGGCGTCGGGTCCCGACAACCCCCGTCCCCGTGTTTCACCGGCCCGCCGACACGGCGCGGCGGAAGACGGCGCCGGCACGATTCTATCCGCCGGCCCGACGCACAACGATGAAGCCCGTCTTTGTTCCGGTATAAAGCACAAACGCACTCGATGAAATACAATCTAGATGCATTTAAGGTCAATTTGTAGTCTGGGAACTTGAACTTTTGTTGTGCCGGCGCAGGAATTTGTTTCCCCGCATGTTCCTCATCTGCCTTTTTTTAAAAAAAAGTTTTTATTTTTTTTGTGTGGATGCTTTTGATGTTTTTGTTTTTTTCCCACGCTGGACTGTAAAGGTCCTACAAACGACCCGACGTTTCCTTCAGTACCACTGAAACAAGAAAGTCGCGGCCGGGGAAAAAAAAACAAAAACCAAAAAAACGACAGTTGTACGTCCCATCTGGGGACTTGTGGTCAAAACAAAAAGAAGTCGAGAGCGTCGAAGAGAGAAAAAAAACAACATAAACTGCGGAGCTCGGCTTTTGCCTTCGCCTTAACTGAACCGTCATTAGCAATGTGGCTTCCAGCTGGAGAGCTCACTTCATCCGGGAGCTGCCGCCGCCGCCTCCGCCGGTCTCTTCTTTTTTTTTTTGGGGGGGGGGGGGGGGGGGGGGAGGGGGTTTGCGCAGCTTGAAATTTGCCGGGTTCGAGGTCAACACCTCCCCCGCATCTCCAAAAAAAAAAAAAAAAAAAAAAAAGCGCAACGACACCGGCCCCACCTGCCTAACGGGTTCAATTACAGGAGAACGACACGGGACGTTTTGTAAATTTGAAGCTTTTCCCGAACGGTACTCGTGGGTATTGTGATTTGTTATTTCAATTTTGATTTGGCATAAACTCTCCAAACCAGTTTGAACCTCTGATTGCTTTTTTTTTTTTTTTTTAATTTTTTTTTTTTTAAATGGTTAGTTTTCTGCTGAACATCAAATACCAGCGGCTGTATAGGGGTGGATCATTAAATACCTTTTGCTATATGTTGAGGAGAAAATTGCCTGTCAACCCCGAGTGAAGCTGACAGTTACTCAAACTTCACTTTCAGCTTGCATGCCACGTGTGTTTTTTTTTTTTTTTTGTACCATCATGACGTGATAAAGCTTTCGCTTTGGTTTGTGCACTAGCGAGGTGAAGATGTTTTTGTTTTTTTGTTGTTTTGTCTGGGAGCAGATTGCCGCAGCAGATTGTGTGCGGAGATGCCATCATCAGATTTGGCTAGTTTGAGCTCTGGGATTTGTCGAAAGATTTTGTTTACTTATTACAACAGAAACCTGTTGTTACACAAACAGCACTTCCAACCACGTCTTTTTCAGACAATTCAAAGCAAATCGGTTCACATTTTCTCATCCCATTTTTTTTTTTTTTTTTTTTTTTTGGACAGCGAATAATACACCCGGCGTTAATAGCCTCCTCGTTGTTATTCACACTTCGGACTTTGTATTTTATTTTGAGTTCTTTGACGGAAAACACCGCGCGACCGCTCCCGGCTGTTTCAAGCGGGCTTTACGTCACCGTGAGCCGCCCTCGCGTTATGTCGGGAGATAAACGCAGATGTGAGAGCCGTCTCTTTTTTATTATTATTCGCAGATCGGCCCGACGGGCTGCGGCTGAAAGCCGGCGCCGAAGCTGGAAACGACCGCGCCGCCCGGCGGATCGCCGCCGCCAGCGGACCGCTCCGAAGCGAAAGGTAAGGAACGCCGTTCCCGTCCGAGGCGGCTGCCGCGTCGTCGGGAGAGTTGGAGGAAGGTTTGAGTTGGGAAAACGGAGCCGTCGGCTGCGGTGTTGAGACTCGGCTGAACGTGACGCTCCGGATCGAGGTCCGCCCTCTGAGGAGACGTCTCCGGGCCTCAGCAAACGGATGGATGCCGCCGCCGCCGCCGCCGCCGATGAGGCTTTTTTAAAAAAAAATTTGTTGTTGTTTTTTTTCAAATAAGCAATCGAGCGGACGATAAATACGGATCGACTTAATTCAACCGGAGCGCAGAAATGAGCTTTTAGATATCTGGCGCGCTTTCGCGAAGAGTTCGTCTCAATCCGAGGATGTGACGAGTTCAGTCGCTTGCGTGCAGAATACACGCCGCGATGAACGGCGCTCGGCGAAAGCCGCGCGCTCGTCGTTCGGCGTGTGTTTCTCGGCCAGAGTTGGATTAGCGGTGGTTATTTTGAATTGTAGATTTTCTGTACTCGTGGGGTTTTTGTTTTGTTTTTGTTTTGTTTTGTCGACTGAGCTCTTTTCTCTGGTTTGAATATGGCGAGGCTCAGTCGGGCTTGTTTGCTGACGCCGGAAGTTGGCGGGGGGGAGCGGGGGGGAGGGGGGGAGGGGGGATCGGGCAGATGGGAAGTGGATCGTAAATGGGGTTTCTTCTTTGAAATGAAGAGGCAGAGTTCCCACTCGTGTTGATTAACGGCGATCATCATCATCATCATCATCATCACCGTTCCTTTTAATATCCCCGGTGGGGGAGGGGAGGGGGGAGAGAGAGAGAGGGGGGGGGGGGCAAAACAGTTGGTGATCGTCTATTCAATCATTCACAGTCAATAATCGCAAATTGGCACGTGTTGTAGTCGTACGCCTCGCCGGTGTCTTCCGGTGCTGTGAGCTTTGTCGCGAGGTTGTCGGGTCGTCGCCGGGCCCAAAAACAACCGACAACAACAACAACCGCCGCAACAAATGCATCAGAAACTTGTAGAATCACCGGGAAAGCTATGTCGCGTCTGGCCGAGCACCCCCCTCCCCTCCTCCCCCCACTATCCCTCCAACCCCCCGCCCCCACCAGCGAGCTCGAATGTGGACAGTAGAGGACGGGGCCAAGGAGCGCCGATGACAGGACGCCTCGTGGGAAGGCTGGAGACAGATGGCTGGCCAGATGTAGGCCTGCTGTGACCTTGAAAGCAACCCAAAGGTAAAAAAAAAAAAAAAAAAAGCAGCAACAGATTGTCTCGGGGAAAATAAAAGGCAGGCGAGCACCAGACAATGCAGCGGGGAGCGGCAAAAACAGGCGCGTTCCCCGTTGTTGTCGTCGGACCCGTCGCTGCGCCCGTAGACGAGCTGGTGTTGCATCGGTGTGTCATCACCGAACGCCTCCGCGCCGTCGGGGCGGCGCCTCCACTCGGACGCTCGGAGGCGCGTTTGCGTAATTTGTGTTTTGGTTCGCTCCGTTTTTTTGAGTTTGAAGAGATTGCAAGCAAACGAGAGATCAACTGATACGCGAAGCTGTTAATTGGGAGAAAAATAAAAAAAATAAAAGTCCCTCATAACCTGCAGAGCGTTGAAACGAGGTCGAGGTATTCGGTCGGTGTGACTTGTCGTTTTTTTTTTTAGTTTTTTTTTTCTTTCCCCTTTTCTGTTATTCTATTCCAAAAGCGTGTTTTTAAATCGTCGCTTCGGTGCGTTGCGTCCGACTCTCCGGGGGGGGGGGGGGGGTTACCGTAGTCACTCGATGTTCGATGGACATCCTCACGTTGGTTTTAATTAACGGTCACTTTAACAGTTATTCATTTTAATACGGCGGTATTCGTTGGTTGGTTTATAAAAGGGGGTCTCCAGCCTTTTTTAAAATTATTATTACAGAGCGTCTTATTAAACGTATTCACGTAGCTGAGCTCCACCCAAACCAGCTGAATAAGCTTCTTTTTACGTGAACGACAACAAACTGACACTCGGCCGACGGCTACTGGTCGGTCGGGGATTCATTCTCGCCCCGTCGTCATATTGATTTACATATTTGGTTGTCACACTTCCCTTTCGCTCAACGGCCGTCCGGTGTCGCTCCTGTTCTGCTCAGTTTTATTTGAAGTGTAAAATCGCCACCGCAACACGGCAAGAAAACAAAATGACCAAAAAAAAACCACGTTCAAAAACATCCAAGTTAAAAAAAAAAAAGAAAAAAAGAAGTAATAACCACGATTAAGGCGTGAGTCGGGGTCACCTGACCCGGCCCGAACTTTGTCGAAAAGGAAGGTTTTAAGTCTAATCTGAAAACTAGTGTTCGTTTGATGTTATTTGATGATGGCTGCAGAGTTTCAAGACCTTTTCAAACTCTCCTAGTATGTTGTATTTTTTTTTGTTTTTGTTTGTTTGTTTGTTTTGATCGCTCCAGCTGACGTTAGTAGATTACAGGTTTGACGGGGGAAAAAAAAAAAAAAAAAAAAAGATATAAATTCCTACAAAAGTGACGTACCGATCGAACGTTTCCCAATTCGAAAAGGGGGGGGGGGGGTGTCGTTCAAAACCACTTTCGGCGCTCGATTCCTGCTGATGAAAGAAACGGGGGAGGTAGGGGGGAGTTTTAAAAAAAAAAAAAAAAAAATTATTTCTTATAAACTCCGAGTGACTTTGAGCACTGCAACGGAAGAGGCCGCGATCAGAGCTGCGAACTGGATGGTGAGCTGGAGGGTGGGAGGTTTAGGGAGGGAGGGGGGAGGAGGGTGAGTGCTGCTGTGAGAAATAAGAGGAGCTGGAGGAGGGTAGAAGGTGTCAGGCGTATAATTGGGGTGAGGAGATCTCTGGGGTGGATAGGAGGGAAGCTTTTATTAAGACCGCTCAAGTCTGATGGGCCTTTGCGCGGCCCGCCTCGGCTCTTCCTCCCCTGCACACCCACGCCATTTCCACAAGAGACTCCGCAACAACAAAGGGATGAAGGCCAAAGTCCTCAAGCCCTCCTTTCAGTCACAGATAAGACAAAAGGGACCCCATTACTTGAAAAGCGCTGACGGGAAGGCAGCAGGGTATGGATCCGCCTTTCCTTTTCTTTCCTTTACCCTCAAGTCCTACGTCGTCCTTCTTCGCCACTCGGGCGTTAAGTCGCTGCCACGTCTCGACGCTTCTTCCCGTTTGGCGTCCCGAGCTGCCGGTGACGCGTCCAACACCGTCCCGCGGCCGACGACGGCGGTACCTCCCCCTAAGTCGCTATTACGGCGCCGCCCGCGCGGGATCCCGACGCGCCTCGAGGTGCAGTTGCGCTTCAGTGAGATGCCGGTCACGCCTCCGACACCGTACGACACCTGACGACGGCTCGATGGCTCGAGTCCGTCCGCTTTTTCTTTCCCACCTTTTGAATAGAAACGCATTTCTCCCGTTAGCTCCCTTTGGCCGACGCCTGGGCAGCGTGCTCTGTGGAAACGAACTGTTTTTTAAAAAAAAATCGTTCTGTTCGCCGGATGTGTCGAGCAGAACGTTTCATGACGTATTTACAGCCTGACGTGCGACAAAATGTCGGATGAAAAGGGGGAATAATCTCTGTTGTTTCGGCTCACGAGGGAAAACAAACTTTCCAGGGTGACTTCCCCCGTGACCGATCGTATCGGGTCCGATGGCGAGATTAAGGAGCTTAAACCGCTTATGCCCCCCCCCCCCCCCTCCCGCCCCCCTCCCGCGAACATTGAAATGTTACTTTTCGACTCAATGTAGTCGCCGTATCGGTAATTGAATCCTTTTGTAGAAACGTCGCTTCTTTGACTCGGGTATTTTCGGGAATTGGGGGGGGGGGGGATGATGTTTTGAAGCAGATTGTGTGAGCGACGCAACAAAAGATTCAGAGTTGAAGCGTTTGAGGCGGTTACGGGGAGAATTAGCGGCCTCCCCCACGTTTTCTGCTGTAAATTGGTTTCTGTGGGAAAAAAAAAAATACAAATAAAATTAAAAAAAAAAAAAAAGAGAGAGGGGGCTGGAGGTCTGTTCTCGGCTTCCTCAGTAGCTCGTTAATCCCCCCACAGCTCGGGCCGCGGGGAAGAGCTGCTTTGCGCCCGCAAACACGGCCCCTCGTGGAAAATGGCGCCGGTCCTCCCGCAGCCCTCTTTCGTCCTCTTTCCACTCGGTCCTGCAGGGCTTGGCTTAATCCTCTGCCCGGTCATGGCAGGGAGATTGCAAGCTTTTTTTTTTTTTTTTTTTTTTTTTTTCCTTCCCCAAAAGCTGGCTGGACTTCAAAGTTCCAGGGATGCAGGGACTTTGAGGAGGTGGGAGGAAATATAAAAATAAAAAATGAGGTCCACCGCAGGCGAAGAGTGCGAGGGGGTTCAACGTCAGCTTTCTTTCTTTCTTTTTTTTATTTGTTGTTTGTCCATTCCTGAGGTGACTGAAAAATTGTGCGGTTTCACAGGAGGGACTTTGTCGATTGGGGGAAGACGGGGACGCGAAGTCTTTTGAGGATCAGTCGGGGGGGGGGGGAGGAGGGAGAAGAAGAGGAGGGGGGGGGGGTTTGGTTTATTTATGATTTCCAGAACTACATTACGCAGAACAATGTCCTTATGCAACAACAAAACTGAAAAAAAAAAAAAACTAAACTCGATGCTAAACCTGAGGTTGAAGCGGGATGAGGGAAAAAAAACAAACACTAAAAGTTGAAATATCTTCATAGTTTTTCCGCTTGTTTAAAAACAACAACAACAACAAAAAAAACCTGTTTAGTATTTCCAACTTCTTTTTCTTTTCTTCCCCGACAAACTGCAGCCAAAATCATCATCGCGAAAAGGAGGTCAGACGCTCCTAATTAGTTTGATTAACTTTTCTGTAACATTAACTTTTAACGGCTCAGTAGATTTCCAAACTTACTTCTTCGACCTTTTTTTGTTTTGTTTTTTGTCTTTCATGTGAAACTAATCCTATCAGGGTCTCATCAGTTCGGCGTCACTCGTCTTAACGCCCGAGTTCTCAGCTCCGTCGTCAGACCGGCTCTTCGTCGAGAGATTCTGACGTTTCGATCCAGAATTATGGTCCAATTATTATTATATAAAAAAAAAAAAAAAAAAAATTCTCTTCCCCACAGATTTTATTTCTCTAATTTGATGGAAATGTCTTTGGATGCTGATCCCTTGTTAGATTCTCAGATAACACGGAAAGATTAGAGCGAGCTCGTTCCAGATGAAGGGAAAAAAAAAAAAAAAAAAGGTCTGATATTGAAACCGCGTGTGCGCGATAATGGTGTGTAATTGGCTTTGTGCCGTGTTTACACGCACTAGGATTTGCATGTCTGTTTATATGTATTGTCATTTTTTTTTTTTTTACTTTGGTACAAACAAGCATTGTACTGCGACGCGTAGCTCGGGCAGGCAATTAATGAAGAAAAAAAAAAAAATCCTTGACGATCCCTTTGTCAAATCTGAACACAAAGACGCCGTCGGCGTATTTTTAGACTCACCGCGCTTCTACTTTGTCACATCTCAGAAATCCATTGTAAATAGTTTTCCATCGATTTTTTTTTTTTTTTTGTTTGTTTGTTTTTTTGTTGTTTTAATTCTCTCTTTATCTTGATTGATTTTCAAACATCCGGCAAACAATTTCCATCTCGTACACTTTTTTGGGGTTTTCTTTTAAATACACTAGTCGACTCATTTGAATTTGGGTAAACGCTCATACGTTGATCTCCTTAATAGCGTTTTGTTTTGCCGACGAATCGGTCACCTTTGCTTAAGTTAGAAGTGCGGACTTAATAAGATATTAATACGAGACATAAAACAAGAACAGGAAATTGCCGATCGAAATCGCTCCATAAAGGACTCGCCCTTCGAGAATTAGCCTTAAAAGGTTTTAATGTTTTTTTTTATGGTTAATTTCATTTTGCCGATTCAGCGCTCTTTATCGGATATCGGTTTAAAAGGGAGGGGCGGGGGGACGGGGAGGGGGAAGCCCGGAGGCGCTCGAGCCCTCTTGTCGTCGTCTGTCTGGCCGTTTTAAATACAGCTCTTTTATAAGCATCCTAATTGCTCCGACGATTCAAAAGGGGTCGACTCGTTTGATTACGACGAAGCGTGATTGCGGATTTTTTTTTTTTTTTTCATATCCCGCCGCTCCTTAACTCGCCGTCTCGCTTACATCTGCGTGTGCAACAACGGTAATTACTTTAAGTGGCCTTCGGGGGGAGCCGGGGGAGGAAGAGGGGGAGGCAGGGGAGTTTCCATTATTGGCCCGTCTTGATGTTGAGGAAGTGTGCAAGTCGATTGCGCGTTTTTGTATTCTATTCAACTTACTGCCGCTTATTTCAATATTTTTTTTAATTTTTTTTTTTATAGATGATATCAGCGAGAGCTGCAGTTCTGTTGACTTTGTTCTGAGCCGTTGCAGAAAAGTTGACTCTGTTTGCTCTTCCTCTCGCGTCGGTCGTTGAGCCTCTCGAAGCCCAGGCAGCGCTGACCGACGGCTCGTGAACAAAAGTCCACCCCGGAGCTTAAAATGGAATCGGCTAATGGTGATTTCTTTTTTTTTGAATAATGACTTCTTTTTTTTTCTTTTTCTTTTCAGTTTAACCGACACGGTTTCGCATCGACTCCTTTTTTTTTTTTTTTTTTTTTTTAAAGAGATTGCGACAAACGGTGCAAATTCCAAACATGCTAAACTTCCAGTCATTTGAAAATGGATGAAAAGCAGCAAAGCCTTCACCGTGATGAATGGTAATTTGATATATTATCCATATGTCGTGTCGGGCTCTTAATTTAAAGTGCTGGAATCGACCGCCTGCCGAAGTAGCGAGATGATAAATCACTACGGTCGGTCGATTTAGAAAATTGATCTGGAGATATTTTAATCACTTCTCGAGCAAATTCCAAACATTCGCTGTTCAAACGTTTTGGTTGCCGTGTGTGACGGCAGCGTTTTCCCCAGAAGGTTTCTATAGGGAAGTTATTTGACCCCCCCCCCTCCCTTTCCCCCCCCCCCCCAAAAAAAAAACCCCAATGCCTTTTCATGTCATTTTGAATTATCGTGACGATATTTATTTAATAAAGCAATTTCTGCCGTGAAAATTGTAATCGGCAAACATTCGGTAAAACGAAGCTTAAGTGAAGCTGTAGTAGCTTACCTGCTATGAAAACAAACATTTGTGGTTGTGGAAATTGAATTATCACTCATTTTTATAGAATCATTGATGAAGAAATTAACATTTTTTTTATTTTTATTTTTTTTTTTTGGTCCCTCAAACTAAAACGTCTGAACTTTATTGTCGTTTTAATGCTAATTTCTAACCAGTTTCCTATCCGGCTTGTTTTTTGTTTTATTTAAGCGACCGTGTATATTAATTATTCATAAATAAGGTCGTCGTTAGACTTAAAATATGTACAAATTCACCTACAAGAGTTGGATTTTTAAACGGGAGCAACGGGCGATGCAGAAATCCTCAATAAGTGTTTGGATTTCAAAGTTGAAAAGAACGGGGGGGGAGGGGGGGGGGGTGTTGAAGACCGACTCTATTGACCGCAAAAAGCCGGTGGTTTATGGGTGCAGTTGAAGCTGGCGGTTATTGACCAGCGGCCGTCGGCGTGATGTGGGCGGACCGGTCTGATTAGCCGTATTGACCGTGGAGCGGGTGGAGCCGGGTCATTTCCTTTTCAATCTTCAAAGACCGTTTTTTTTTTTTTTTTTCATCAAAGCTCTCATCGCCAGTTTATTTTTTTATTACTTTTTTTTTTAAATTGGCAAATATTCGGGTCGTTTTCAGACCCGCAACCAGAATCTGTCCCAGTGGAAAAGGGGTGGGGGGGTTAATTTGGAGACGCAACAGTTTCCAGTAAGATTTTTGTTTTCTTTATTTTGTATTTTCAATGTTTCTTTCCAATATCACGCATGAGCGTGAGGCAGTTTACCCGAGAGCCTCTCGTATTTCTTCTAATTGATGTTTTACAGATTCCCTTCGGTGGGGCATTGAGGAAGATTGGTGTATTAATTGGCAACGTGGCGGCATCTAAAACGAGTAATCGCGAGCCGTTTGCCGGGATGCAGATGTGCTCCGGCTCGGTTTAACGGAGCTTCCCGTGAGCTGCATCAGCGATTATTGGATCTAGTGCCGAGTGTGAACATTACGTTGGATTAGTTTGTCAAGAGAATCCTCCAAAAACTAGGCGATTATTCTTCAACTTGTTTGTTTTATATTGACCAACATAACCAATATCCTGATCCGTGATATTAAGCATATTAAATGACCTGAACATGTGATTATCTATGAAAATGAGCAACTTTCTGTTGCCCAGCAAAGTTTGATATGTGAAGGTAATTAGATTACTTTTGTTTTTTTTGGTTGACACTCGATGTGTAAAGTGCTAACTTCAACAATAGACAAAGAAATTACTAGAAACACAAAGAGCACGAAAAGCTCTCCACTTCTTACAACAAGTCTTGGTACAATATTCACTTAAGTGCAATATTTTTGATTTATTTCTCTTTTTTTAAGTATATATTTCTAGGAATTGTCTTTTTTGATGTTTTTTTTTTTGCTACTCTTTGTCTAAAGGTTTTCTATTCTATTCTATTCTATTCTATTCTATTCTATTCTATTCTCAGATCTCAGCAGTATGCACACACTCTCTGTTTAGTCTGTGCTGTAACTATTTAAACGATGGTTTTTAGTACCTCTTAGGTGATTCAGCTCTATTATTATTTCCTCTACAGTCTTGCAAATGTTAGATCTAAAAAAAAAATATATATATATATATATATATATTTGGCAAATATCCCTTCATCTGTAATTCTTGCTCCTCACAACCGCCTGGCATCATTTTATTTATTTTTTTTTTCTCCCATGAGTGCGAATCGTAAAACATATCACCAGCTCGCATTCATACGATTTCAATGGTAAAATTGTATATTCATATCCACGTGAACTGATAAATACCCAGCTACTTTTTCATTTCCGCTCTTTATAATAAATGTACTTTAATTACCTGGGGGGGGGGGCTTTTTTTTATTTTATTTATTTTTATTCTCCGCTTCGGGGTTGACCAATCATGACCACCGTTACCGCCGGTAACTTCGGCACCATGTGACCGAGCCGTGATAGATGACTTGTCCGTGACCTTTGATCGGGTGAACACCGACATTACCCCCCCCCCCCTCCTCCCAAAACAAAAAAACACGACTTCAAACATTTTCAATAATATCGATCGTTTCATACCCTTCTGACACACGTGCATGAAATCCATTTTCTTTTTTTTTCGGGGGGGAGGGGCTCTACCCTCTCTCACCCCCACCCCTCCCCTACTCCCCCCCCCTCCCTCCCCCCCACGCACGGGCTGAACCTCTGTATCCCTCTGAATTTCCTCCACGCGTCGGCAAACAAGCCATCCGCCAGGCTGATCCGTGGAGAGGGAGGAGGGTGTGAGTGGTGGGGGTGAGGTGGTGGTGGTGGTGGTGGGGGGGGGGGGGGTAAAGCGCTCTCCTCATAAGCACCTGTGTTGTCTCTGAGATCAGAGGGGGGGGGACGAGAGTGGGCGGACGGGGATGAGAACAGAAGGCGAGGGAACGAAGCAGTCGAGAGGGTGAAGAAGGTGATTTACCGAAAAGGCCTTCTTCAGGGGGTGAAAAAAAAAAAAAAGTGTTCAGAGGGACACAAAGGCAAAAAGATTCTTTTTATTCGTTGTGGTGCTTCAGAAGATTTCCAGACATCCGCGCGCACTTATTGGTCCTTTCGATTTTGTTTTTTTTGTTTTGCTTCCCTGTTATTTTCAATCACTCCTTCTCCTGCCTCTCGGAAGCCCGTCGTACCCTCCGCTGTTATTTGTTCTGTCTTCTCCTCTTGTGTTCCTTTTCCACCCGTCTTATCATTTCCCTCTCCTCCTCCTCCTCCTCCTCCTCCTCCACCTCCTTCAACCGAGTCTGTGATTGGAGAACACCGAGCATCAATGATCCAATCTCATCCCTATTCATTGACTTCAGAGCACCCCCCCGCTCTCCCCCTACCACCTCCTCCCCCCTGCTCAGCTCCCACATCACTCGGTACTACACTCTGCTCTTTTACCTCTTTGTTTCACACGTTGTTTAGCTTAGCCGCCCCCCTCCCCTTTTTATTTTTTTTAAGTTTAGTTATCCGACCGACTTTGCCTTGCGTAACAAAACAACAAAACAAAACTCGACATGGCATCACGAGCAAAAGGCCCGGGTAAGCTTTTTAAGAACCCCCCCCTCCCTACCCCCTTCCCCCCCCCCCCCCCCCCCTCGCCCCTCGCCCCCCGCCCCGTCGTAATTACTGCTGAAACAAGCAGCTCTGGGAAGTTTCAGCACTGGTGGAGCCGTCATTACTGACAATCTCACAGCCTTTATCTGCCATATGCTAAGACGCTCTCGCACCGCGGGGCTGTGATGATTGCCTCACTGAGAGCAAGGAGAAAGGAGAAGGAGAAGAAGGAGGAGAAGAAGGAGAAGGAGAAGAAGAAGGAGAAGGAGAAGAGTGGATTTGGAGGTTTTTAGAGAAGATTGAGGCGTAACTGGAAAAAAAAAAAGGGAAAAAGCCTAAAAAAAAAAAAAAAAAAAAGTGTCTTAAACGATAAAAGCTGCTCGAAAACGGTTTCCATGGCGATGTAACACTCTCCAGCTCAAGAGTGGACAACTTCGAATCTATCACGCTCCCGCCTGCTACCCGTCAAGCATGCATTTTTGTAATTTCTTATTTTATTTTTTATTTTTTTTGCCGAGGAAGTTGTCCGCCACTCGGGTCGCAAGCCCCCCGTCTTCACCGCGGGGCCTCCGAGAACAGCCACATTGTTTTCGTGGCCCCCCTGGGGGGAGGTGGGGGGGGGGCGTTTTTCAGCTCGGGAGTATCGGGGAGTCGGTCACTTTTTTCCCCTCAAGGAAGTGGTTTGCATACGCCAGCAACTTTTTTTTTTTCTTCTTTTATTTATTCTTCACATACGCGCCGTCAGTCACACAACCAGTTTTCGGGGAGCGCCGAGGACTGAAAGCTCTGGCACCGTTCCCGGTCGGCTCCGAGTCCTCCGAGGTGTCCCGGTTGCTGCTGTTGATTTGGACATCGACTGTGTGGCACGCGCGAGGTCATCCGAGCTCTCCTTCGATTTGAAGATATATATATATATAGTATATATATATATATACACTCATATGTTATGTATATATATATGCACTCAAACTGCATTTTGGAAAATCTGCCAATCTTCATTAATCGATTTTTTTTTGTTGTTTGTTTTTTTTGCATTTTGCATCGATGTAAAAACGGAGGGATCCAAGAACGAGGCAACTTAACTTTGTTTGTTTCGTTGTGAACGAACTACGTCAGACGCAAATTCATTAAAGTAAAGGTGTATTTATTTATATCTCAAAGCGTAGGAGGACTTAAAAGGCTTCTTTCTTTTTTTTTTCCCCCCTCATATTTCTTCACAATTTGCAGAGGAAGCGTGACCTGCCGCTTCATGAAGCCGTTTAGTCTGGACGGCGTTTTGACCCGTTTGTAGTGAAAAAAAACAATAAATAAACAAACAACAAAAAAAAATGCCGTTTCAGAAAGAACCTCTTTTACAAACCCAAATGTATTTCTGGCAAATGAAAGTGTGAGTCACGGAGGCGGTTATCAAGCCGTAGTAGTAAAAAACCCCAAAAGGCTCCGGAAACGTTTGCTTTTTTTTTTGTTTTGTTTTTGTTTTTTTGTTGTTGTTTTTTTCTGTTTTCCGCCCGCCGCTCCTCCTCAGCACGGTCTGCCACCTTCTGCGCTCTCGGCGTTCCATGAAATAAGCTTGGCTAGATTTGCTAACCCGTGGGCGTGTGATTGGGGTGCGTGCATTAGGGTGCGTGTGCGTGCAGAGCTCCCAACCACTTCCAAACGGGCGTGGGACGCTTCTTAAGAAAAAAACAAAAAAGAAACGGGGACAAGTGAGGCAACCTGGAACCCAGCGGGTGGAAACAGGTGTCGTTACTTACCTGCCCGGCTGTGTGCACCTGCCCCCCGAGGCGGCAAACAAACCGGTTTCTTGAGAAAACGAGACTGGACACGGCAACACGAAGGGAGTGAACCTATTTTTTTTTTTTTTTTTTTCAATGTTTTTGGGGATGGGGTAATTTCGCCGCTTCGCCGCCGTCGTGAGCTTCAGCGCCCGTTGTTCACAAATAGCGGTCGGAAATTACACATCGGTTCCTCTTTTTGCACCTGAACCTCAGGTGTGCCAAAAATGTCATAGGAAGGAAAAAAACAAAAAAAAAGAAGTATTGAGTGTCCTCTGTCGTTCAATAGAAGCTTTCAAGGAAATAACGCCGTCGTGGTTCTCGGGGAAAAACTCATTTCATCGTGTGTGTGAGGTTGTTGTTTTTGTCCCCCCCCCCCTCCTCCCCGTCGGCCTGAAATTCTGCTCATAAGTTTTATGTCGTGCAAATGACGTCGGCGTAGTAAGAAATTATTGATAGTCTTTTGTCTGTTTTTGTTTTGTACTGCAAAACGCCGGAATTGACCGTGAGCTTTTAAAACCTGATTAAACTTCCAAGAACTCATCTCATCAAAAATTCATATTTTGAAGTTGTTGTTTTTTTCCCCCGGAGAAAAGCCTCCCCCCCCCCCCCCCCCCCAACGCCTTAAAGTAGTTCAGATGCAACTCCTACACCTTTGCCTTTTATTCAATGTGCGTGCGTTGAATTAATTCGTAACTAATCGATTATTAATCGACTTATCGGCTGGAGGCCGTTTTACCTTTCTGCCTCCGTTGTTTAATGGCGGGCGGCGGAAAGCCTTGAGGCTCGCCTTACCGCCACCTTCTGACGCGAGTAGGGCATTACAACTAGGCGGCGGTTAAAAAAAACAAAAAAAAAACGGGGGAAATAAGGAAGAAAGAGAAGTCACGTATGCTAATCCTTTAAAAAAAATAAAAAATAAAAAGACATTTTAATTGCTTTGCTTTAAAATGCCGATTTGTCGCCCCTACATTTGGCTGCGCCTCCTTTGCATTCAGCCGGTGAAGTCTCCAAACCCCCTCGGCGTGCCGACTCGCCGGTCGAGCCCGTTGTCTGAAGGTCTTAAAGTCGGATTGAAGTCACGTGACATCGCACCGCCCCGTTTCAGGAAAAGCGCTCGGAGCGAATGCCGTTTTTTTTTCCTCCGTTTTCAAAAGGGGATCTCGAGGCGCCTGAAGTCCGACATTGAAGTCGACCCCTGAAACGCAGCGCCGCGCTGACGCCCGTGCGCCGCACGCGGACTTTCGCGTGTTTATTCCCGCTCGTTCACCGGGGGAACTCCGCCGCCCCGTGGTCTCTTTATTCCAACACAAAGGTCAAATGCATAATTCAGAAAATGGACACCGTAGCGATATATGAATAATTTCTTTAAAAAAAAAGAAGCTTTGTTGTTGTTTATTGCTCTGGGAAGGAAGTAGGTAAAAAAAAAAAAAAAAAAAAAAAAAAAAAAAAAAGTGCGGCGTGGGAGATCGGTATTACGCGGTGGGAGGACTCCTATTTACTTTTTTTTTTTTTAAACCCTCCCCCTCCTCCCCTCCCTCCCCCCTCCCCCCCAAGGTTGTTACCGTCCTCTCGGTTCCTCGCACGGGCTCGGACGTGCTCGCCGACTCGGCGCACTGGTTGGCCGTCGTCTCGAGGGCGAAGCGTGAATAAGGGAGTAGCTCTCCGCCCCGTTGACGGATGGAGCTCATCCATGCGCCAAGTTCAACAGGTCGGCCGCTCTCGCCTCTCCAAGCCCTTCAAGCCCTTTTCTTTTTCTGCATGCTGGTCTAAACGCCCCCCCCCCCCCTCCCCTCCATCCTCCCCCTCCTTCCCCCCCCACTGCTATTGCACTCATCTTCTTCCTTTTCAAATGGTAATGGCCACTGAACCGTGCTGGATGCTCTTCGGCGAGAAGCGAACTCGCTCCTCTCGGAAGAGAGTTTATGGACGGTCATGCAGAGTTTTTAAAGGTTCGGCCCAGCGGGCAGCGAGAATTTTTTTTTTTTTTTATATTTTTTTTTTCCCCCCCCTCTCCTTGCGGCTGAATCATTTTTGGCCACAGTCTCAGCAAGCTTTACCCGCAATACACCAAGCGGGTCTGTGCCTATTGTTATTGTTGCATAATGGAGCAAAATCCAGTTTCAGTCGGGCTCTCTCCGTGTGTGCACCCCCCCCGCCCCCCGCCCCACCCACCACCACCACCACCACCACCACTACTATCCCCCCCACCCACTTTTTCCGCTCCACAGAAACCACCGGTGACATGCGGGCGTACCGACGACTGTCCAAACTGTGGAAGGAAGTAAATGAAATCGGCCTCAACAACAACAACAACAACAACCCCCCCTCCTCTCCCCTCCACCGCCCCCTCCATCAAAGCTCGTTCAGCCAAAGAACAGACAACGGCGATCAAAAGCTGAAGCTCCAGCGAGTCTGCTCTCTTGACGTGTTTGGTTTTTGCGGGAAGCAGCGTGGACATGATCACACGTAAACTACAGAGAGAGGAGTCATAAATTTGCATCGGGAGCCGTCTTCTATCGCTTTCGTACTTCCTCGCAAACCATCAGCTGTCAGATGATAAACAAACAACTTTTTGTTTGTTCTTTTTTTTTTCAGTGATTTTTAACAGATGCAGCACTTTCAAAGCTGTTAAAGGTAAAACAGGAAAGCAAATATTTGAAGGGTAAAAAAAAACAAAAAACGATTCAAAATTATTATTGATTTTTGTGGACGTTTTTTGTTTTTATTTTTTTTATTTTTTTTCACAGCTCACTGAAGAGAGTTCCAGTAAAAACGTCTCCTCGGCCGCTTTGAACGCGGAATACGAAAATATTAGTGCGCAGGATTTAGTGGCATCTAGTGGTGAGGTTGCAGATTGCAATCGACTGAACGTCCAAAGGTCCAGAAAGGAAAGAAAATTTCCTTCTGGGCTAGTGTAGAAACATGGCGGTGCAACATGGGGCAGAGGACCCGCTCCCTACGTGTATCCTAAACTAGCGGAAATTGAACAAATCGTTATTATTAGGTGGCTGCGCACTGATGAATTTTAATATTCAATTTCTGCCGATAAATGCCGCCGGTGTTTCCCCCCCGCCGTCATATCGGTAACCAAATACGAACTAATAACACTTTGATCAGCTCGATCCTGAATCCGATTGACTGCAATGAAGCATTTTTTTTTTTTTTACCCGAACTGAGGGTTAATTAAACGTTCGCAGTGAGTATAAAGCCTTTATTGTGGAGAGCTCTTTTTATTTTGTGGGGGAAAAAAAACAAAAAAAACCCAACAACAACAAAACAAATCTGTCCCAAATAAATCACAGCCTTTTGTGTTTGATAGTTATTGAATGTTCATGTGCAGCTCCGCGGTCGAGGGGTTTTTAAATCACTTCCAGGTGCGTGAAGGTTTTCAGTGAGCCAGCAAAAAAAAAAAAAAAGAAAGAAAGAAAACCTTTTTGGCTTCTGTCTCTTGCATTAAACTCTCTTGTCCGTGTAGGGGAACAGATTTATAGAACAAATGTCTTGAGATGCTTTCACCACATGTTGCCGGCCGGTTCTTCTTTAAAGAAGAAACACCGGTCAGCGAAAGAAAAAGATGTCTCTTAGTGTAATCTTGGCGAGGCGTTGATTTTTTTTATTTTTAAAAGCTGGAGTTAGTGAAGGCCAGAGGAGGGGAGGGGAGGGGAGGGGGGGTCCCGCTGTACTCCACACGTTAACCGTTAAAAGCTGTCGTCGGCATAAATAACTTTTGGGAATCGCCTACGTGTTGTCAGCGCCCCCCCCCCCACCTATCCCTCCCCCTTTCCCCCCCTGTCAAATTTTAGTCTTTTAAATAACTTCGCCGCCTTCGGATCGGGAACGTGCGCGAGTCGATTGGCGGTGATTTGCGTAAATTAGCGAGGGGGAGGGATAGAGTGACACGGCAAATTGAGGGGGGCGTCGAACCGTCGACCCGTCGACCGCCGAGCCCGTAGACTTAACACTTGTGTTTGAGACCAAAAAGCTCTTTTCTCCGTTGGTCGCTCTTTTTGTTTTTGTTTCCTTTTTTCTTTTTATGGGCCTTTCACAACACAAAGCCCCCCCCACCGCCCTCCAAAACAACAGGAAAAGGCAGAGAAGCGCACAAACTCGGATCCTCCCACCAGCGATCCAGTCTGGCACCTCTCCAAAATGATCCCCTCTCGCGACGAAACCTCTTCATTACCCTCTAACGAGCCTCTGGAGTCGCGAAGCGTTGAGCTTTCTGGCAGTTTTCAGGCATTTCTCAATTATTAAAGCGCGGGGGTTAAGCAGCGCCGGCTTGCCTTTTAGCTGTTTATTCTTTCTCGTCGGTGTGGCGTGGGGAGGGGGAGGAAGAGGGGGGGGGTTACACCGTTGGGACCTGAAGATCGGTTCACCGTGCGAAGGTGCGGGAGCGTGTTCAGGCTGCTGGATTTTGACACGGGGAAAAAACAAAAAAAACAAACAAAAAAACACGGCTGCTCCCGCGAACGCTCCGGGCGAGTGATATATATATATATAAAAAAAAAAAAACTTACCATGCCGCGAATATTTTCTTTCTTTTTTTCTCTCTCCATATTTCACTGTTCATTACTGGTGTGTAAATAAGGCAAGGCGGGCTCAATCAGCTGAAACCTGACCAGGAGGGAGACTCCAGGACTTTATTATTATGGAGTCATTTTTTAATAAGAAAGGCGGGAGGCTTTGTGTTTTGTATTTTTTTTCCTTTTCTTTTCTTTTTTTTTTTTTTAATCAGGAAACATCCCCGCTCACATTTCCAGTGGATTTCGACTCCTTAATTGAATGCTGCCTTGAAGCGTCTTCTTCATAATTCACGACCGCAACGATGACGAGAGCGAAAGAAATCCCGTCTCCGCAGCAAGACGACGCTCGTGTAATTCTTGCGTTCATCTGAAGTGCCGACCCGCCTCGGCTCATTTGTGTTTGTTCCCGGCTGCTTTCTTTCACATCTTTTCTTTTTTTTTTTCAATCGCTTCTCTCCTTCTGCGCCCCTCCTTCTCCCCGCTCTGTTCCCCCCCGTCGTCATCACCTCGGCAAAAAGATGAAGAAGAAGAAGAAGAAGAAGAAGCCGTTCACAGGCCCCCAAACGCTTAATTGGCTTTTCATTGACACGTGCTGCAATTGGCTTTTAATCACCGTTTTACATCATGTTTTGAAATTCAAATCGGCGCCGTCTCTCTCTCCGGCGCTCCGCCGTCGTTCGCCGACGCCACCGGAAGAGCGTCTCAATATTGATGCCGTGTTTTTTTTAACTTTTTTTTTTTTTAACGTCTCGGTCTCGCTCGCCGACTGAAAGGGAAAACCTCGACGAGCCGCGTCGGTGCGAAAAAAAAAATAAAAAATAAAAAAAAAAAATATATATATATATACCGATTGACGCTTGATAGAAAACAAAAAACAAAAACAACGTTTGAGCTTTCAACGGGCTCTTTGAACGCCGGCGTTGACGAGTTGTTGACACCTTTTTTTCCGCTCAACATGCGTAGAGCTCGATTTGGCGCCATGTAAGCACAGCTTGTATTTACCCACAACCCCAATTGATTCAATTCAATTCAACTTTGTTTACATAGCGCCAAATCACAACGCGGGTTATTTAACGGCACTTAACACGTTAAAGTCCTTACGGCAAGACTTTACGATATTATACAGAGGAACCCAACAATTCAACAATTCCTACATAAGCTAGGAGGGGGAAAAAAAAACCTCCTCTTTAAGGGAGAAAAAAACCTCCGACAGAGGGAAGGAAAAAACTCCCTCTTGACGGGAAGAAACCTCCGGCAGAGGGAAGGAAAAACTCCCTCTTGACAGGAAGAAACCTCCGACAGAGGGAAGGAAAAACTCCCTCTTGACGGGAAGAAACCTCCGGCAGAACCGGGCTCAGAGGTGGGCGGAGCCATCTGCCTCGACCGGTTGGGGTGAGAGGAGAGCAGAGAGAGAAAAGGACAGCATAGAGACAGAAGAGAGGAACTGTCGGTGGAGACGTGCAGCTCCGCTGATGCGCTCGGCTTTCACAAATCAAACCGGGTTCTGTCATGAAACTGGATTCGTGTCATTTCAGATTTTTTTTTTTTTTTTTCTTCACACTATAAAGTCTTACAGACAGTTGGCAGATCACAAACTCTGGACTGGCAAGGAACCAAAAGCATTGTTAATGCTTTATATTGTTTTTCTGCAGTACGGTTGATTGTTGTTTGTGCGTCAGCGGTTACAGGGGAAACAGGAAGTACTAGCAGCCTACATACACATGGACTCACTCTATTTACATACGAGTATGACGCTAATAATAAACTTCATTTCACTTCATTTTTTTTTTTTTTGCCTTCGCTAAGTTACAAAGTGCTTGACGTGAAGAAAACGAGCGAAATATAAAGCAAAAGAGAAACCGATTATTAAAATGAAGTTACACAAATTGGGATAACACAACACGGCGAACGCTCACGAAGACCTCCCGGTAGAAAATGAGACGTTTAAAAGACACTTAAGACGTCGTTCGTCCGCATGTCGTCGGCCTCTCCTTTGGTCCTCGGCCATCCACCGATCTAGGCGAACGTCCCGGCGCATAAATGGTTAACAAGTCCCCGAGTGTGATTTGGATTGAGCCCATTTTCCAGCTTTAAAAGTGATCAGTGCGACTTTTTAAAACCGACGCGGAGCGAAACGGGCGGAGAAGTTTGAAGTTGGCAAGCAGCGGGGTAATATGTTCATATCTCTCGGTGCCCGTTCAAATTCGGGACGGCAGCGCCGCTCTGTACCAGCTGGACTCTGTGAAGGGAGCTCCGACTGACGCCGGCAGCCAACGCTTTATGACCTTATGGAAATCAGCAGGAGGCATAAATGATTTGATTTTGGAGATTTTGTGGGAGGAGGAGGAGGAGGAGGGAGGGGGAGGGGGTTGGGCCGGTGGAACCAAGCTTACCGAGAAGCCGGCCGTTTTAGGATTCGACGGGGCCGCCGACTTGACCCGCTTGGATCGCCCCAAAAGCGGTGTCGCCAATCTTCATGATATATATATATATATATATATATATATAAAAAAAAAAAACAACAACACAGGCGTACGTCAAGATATGTCCACAACAACTGTCCCCCGTGCGGTACGCGAGTCGTCCGTCCGGGCTGCCAGAATAGAATGATTGACGGCTCAATTCATCTGAAAATCACCACACAAAGCAGTCAAATTTCCAATAAACTGGAGCGAGAGACGCCCTCCGAGGAGGATGGAGATTAACACCCGCGGCCTACATTTCGGCACGGACTGCGTTACGCAAAGCGCGGCCGTTGTTTTCTCGCCACGGGGAGACGATGCGTATAAATAGGTTTCTATCGTAATCAATAGGCCCGTTTTGAAACCGACCGCGCGTTTGGCTGACGGCCACGCCGGGGCCGCGAAGATGCGCATCGCGAGCGGGGCCGGTCGATGAAGTCGGGGTCAGACTCCCACCTCCGCTCGACACTCTCAAAAACCAGTTTCCACGCTCTCTGCTTCCGGTGGAGGAAAGACGAGAGCAGGCGTGCACCCTCGGACGGGCATCGCGCTTTTTTTTTTTTTTTTTTTTTTTACAGCACCGCAGCTTTATCTTTAGTTTTTTTCCCGACCCCGCCGCGAGCTCCTGGACTTCAGGGTGGCCCGTCGTCGTTGGTGCGCCGCTCAGATAGCGAACACGTCCGATCCGTTGACGGCTCCGAGCTCTCGGCAGCTCCGTCCTCGCGTGAGACGGACCGCCGCGGGAGACGGGGGGGGGGGGGGGGGGGGGGATTAGCATGCATAAGTGTTGCTTCACTTTCCGTCTCTTTACTTCTTTGTCTTTTGTTTTCGTTCGTCCACCGTCGACCTCTTTTTTTTTTTCTTTTTCTCTTCTCGGACGCTTTCTGTCACCGTCCCCTCTTATTTCCTTTTTTTTTTTTTTTTTTTTGTCCTTTTCTGGCTCCTTTCTCTGCTCCGGTTGAATGATCGTGAGTGACGTTGAGCAACTCTCCTTCGGCTGCCGGGGAAAAGAACCCGTTCCCTTTTTTTTTTTTTTTTTTTTTAACGCCGTCCGTGATGCTCCCCAACAAATTGTGACACTAAGACGAAACGTAAGCTGGCAGCCGGCGTGTAAACCATTCAGCTCCCCAGACCTTGGACAGGGTTTTTTTTTTTTTTTTTTTCTCGCTGCACCATAAGACTCATTCCCTTCTCCCTTCGCTCTCCCTCGGCACCCGGCAGGAGAATGTAAAAGAATTTCTCCTTTACTTCTAATAGGGAGCAGCGGCAACCTCGAGCCCGAGTTATTACACCACCTTCCTCCTATTCCTTCCTTTCATTTAAGTGTGTCATTCAAAGATTTGCACATAAATGCATTTTGAATGAAGACCCCCTCTCCCCCCAGCCTCCCCCCCCCCCCCCGCTCGAAACATTATTAAAAAACTTTACTCCTTCAGTTTTCATTTTCATTTAACCGTCATGCTCAAAACTGTCCTGAATCCCTGCTGAAAATCACACTTCTCCTCTCATCTTAGCAGGAGGGATTCATTTTCCAATTCACCAACCCCGTGTGATTAATTCTGCTTCAATTGTGAGGCAATTATTATTTCAGGTCATTTATATATTACTTAATATTCAATGGTATCCCTAGGCCATTCTTTAGACTCTATAATAACTATAAATCATGAAAAAAAAATAAAAATAGCAAGTCATAGATATAGCAATATCACGGCGAAGCGTGAAATAGACACGCTTTGGGCTGTCTGGGCGTGAAAGTTGCACGTTTTGAGCCGTGTGATTTACAGAACATGGACCTTGGTCACATGATCCACGGTCACATGACATATACGTGGGCGTAAAGTTGTACGCTTACAGAACGCGCACCTTTCACGCCTGTAGACGGCCCAAAGCGTGGCTGTCTCACGTTTTGTTGTAGCGGACGGGCGTGTCTATTTCACGCTTTGCGGCGATACCGGGTTGGACTGTATTAAAAAAAAAAAAAAACGAAGGCGGAAACACTGGAAGTTCCTGTCGGCGGTCGGAGCAAGCCGCTGCCGCATCGTCGGTCGAGCACCATCTCGTATTAAGCCTCAGCGGGTCTCCCATCCAGGCCCTTCATTACTGACGCCCCATTATCCGAATCGCTGTCCCTCTGAGGCGACCGAACCAGGGCGATAACGAGGCCTGCCATTTGAAAGGCCACAGCATTCTCACCGTGTCATGTCTCATTACAAACTGCCGCGATATTTGTTTACACTCCTCTGCCGGCTTTCCCCGGGCTCTCTGATCAAGACCGGTTTCTGCAAGAGCTGGAGACCCTTCATTAAAGAAATGGGTTTCATAAAAAACAATTCTACTTGAGAGTGAAGTGCAGTCGCAGTGGATAGTTTCCTTCCTCCCCCACCCCGTTTTTTTTTTTTTTTTTTTTTAGTTTTAGTGAGATCAATCTTGTTTCTGCACAATTGCACCGATTATAATCTATTCTGTCTGAAAGCAACAAAAAAAAAAGGAAAAAGGAAGCTCAACTTGAAATAGAGCCATTCATCACAGAGTAAACAGCATAACGGCGAAGGAGCAGGAGAATGTTAAAGAGAAAACACGGGAGAAATCGCCCGCTGGAAAAAAGCAAACAAAGCCCGGCACCTTTTTATTTATTTTTTATTTATTTGGGCCTTGACAGGAGTCGGGCCGTTCCCTCGCCTCACCAGGATGTGACATTTAAGAGGGTGGTGTCTTGTTATGGCAGACCTAATTAACATTCCACGATACGCCAGCTGGAGATGGACGCCCTGCCAGTGCTGTCCCCCTTTCTACCCTCCGCCACGTTTGTTCATGAAGTTCTTCTACTTTCCCCGACTGCCTCTCAGTCACTCTCCCCCCTCCCCCCTTACACCCCCCCCCCCGCCTCTTCCTCGCGCCCCGAGGTCTTTATTGTGTGACGATGCACACGGGGCTTTGCCAGTGTCGTCTCAAATGTTCCACTGTGGTCAGTCCATTTGCCACTTGCCAGAGGTGTCAGGCGGCGGTAGCCATGGTGACCGTGTTAGGGGCATGAATTGGTGTTGCAGCCCTCCCCGGGGGGGCTTGGCGCAGATCTAAGTGCAAGGGTCTGTCATGGTCGATGCACCTTCCTTGCCAGGACGGTGACAGTCCCTTTGACAATTGTCAAAGAAAAAGCTGCACAAATCTCAGCGAGCGATTGAATCGCTGTAACATAATCTATTTAGATCGGACATGTTAGGATGGGAAGACTTTTTTTCTTATTTTTTTTAAAAATAAATTTAGTGAGTGACACTTTTGGCTGCTTTTCTAATCGTTGGTTCCACCATGAAAAACGCTGCTTCTCACTTCAGTTGTAACTGTAGACTTTACATCAAAATGTACCTATTCTCCGGGTCTCATGAAGCCAATGTGGAAGTTCCCTAAAGTGCAATACCACTGTTGAGCCACTAGGGGCGGGCTCAAAAAAATAAAATAAACGCATCAATTTATGCAAGTCCATGAATTTTAATCCAACAAATTATTGTGTTATTTGCTAAATGCCCTCCTAATCAGTGTTCTGTTGGTTTTTCTGAAAATAAATCCACTACTAATTAAACATTAGGCCTCAAAGAGAGGTTTGTCTGAGGGTGGGGGGGGGGGTATCAAGTAGCCTTGGGTGCACAGTCACATCCAACGTCTAAATATGGTAACTTTCGGCTCGAAAAAAAAAATCCAAGATGGCAATCGTAGAAACGTCCCGATTTTGAGGCTTCAAAGCGGGCCGACGTCACGGCGGGTCGCCGTTTGGTTGTTACTCTTTATTTCAAGTGCAGCAGAGGATTCGGTTCAGAAGGGATTGACGTAGATGATGTTTAAAGCGGTAAATTGGAACTAAACGGCTACAGGGTGACTCCCTGTGAAAGGAAAACGGTTGGATTTAGTTCACGTCACGACTCGGTTTGGTGAAGTCCGTTATATTTCTCCGCTGCTCTCTTTGAGTCGTAACTTCAGCCTTTAATGTTGTCAAGACCTTTTATGCATGAAACATTAAAAGCATTCAAAGAAGCCTCTTTGTTAGAAGAAAAAAAACATAAAGTGCATGATCCAGGAAAATGGGCAGCGGCGGCAGTAAAGAAAAAAAAAAGAATAGAAATAAAAGGCTGCAGGGTTCGTGGCCCCGCTCAGACGCACGAGAGGACGGTTCACTTTTTCCTGCTATTAAATGTTTCCCGTAAAAACGAAAATGCACTCGAGTAGGTGGGGCGAATCCCCGAGCCTGGAAACAATAGAAACACAAAACGAGAGCGGCGGCGCGGGGGTTGTGCGTCGTCGCCTGTCGGTTGCGGGCGGCGTGAAAGATAGATGCCGCGCAGAGCCCGGTCCGAAAAGTGGGACAGCTCTCAGAAGGACGGCAAAGAGAGGGACGGGGGGCGGGGGGGCCGAGACACCCGAGTAGCCCTCCGAAGCAGCGGCAGCAGACGGAGGAGATCTGTCAAGGACCGATTCGTCTCGTCTTTTCGCCGCGTTTTCAAGTCTTCGAGACGCGCCGGCCTGATAAATGTAAGCACGAACGCCTTTGGTGTGATGCGTTCAGGGACCCCCCCCGCTCCCCCCCCGCCTCGCTGTCGGCTCAAATGAAAACTCTCCGCTTTAGACCGCGCGCTTTCCAGTAGGTGGAGTCTCTTCTCTCAACACCTCCCTCCCCCCCCCCCCCCCGCCCCCCGCCCCAGCGGCGTCTCATCGTCTTTTGATATCCTTGATTGTGTACTCCACCTCGACGAGGCTGAGCGGGGGTCTCGGCGGACCGTCTCCGCTGATCAATTCCTCAGCACCATCTGTCTGCCGGGCTTATTCACCGGGCACCCGCACCGGAGGCGAGACCGACCCTCGCTGCGAGGCTCTTCATTAAACCGACCCCCACCACCACCACCACCACCACCACCACAACACACACCCCTACCTCCTCCTCCTCCTCATCCTCTTCTTCTATCTCTTTAACACGCCCGGGGAAAGTTAACGATAATTCTTATTATCGTCGGTCGACAGACGAGATCGATCGATTGACGGAGCTTCACGTTACTTCACCAAAAATCAACGACACCGATATCTGAGAGTTTATTCTTCGGCGATACCCGAGTTTCTGTGTTGGCATCCGTACCGGAAGGTAAAAAAAGCAGGAACGGCGCATCCCCGCCGGATTTTATTTTCATTTGAATGGTGTTGCAGAAGGTTCTTCGCCTTGACAAACCAAAGAGGAACAAACTGTGAATGCTAAAAAAAAGAGTAAAAGTTGCCGATCCTCTGTGCAGTTCTACGATACACGAGGTGGCTGAAGCTTAAAAAAAAAACATCTTCGTCGGCATTGAACAAAAAACCTGTACCGTCAGATTCCCTGTCTTTTACACCTCTCTCTACCTGTCCCTGTCTGCTGTCCGGGAGGTGGTGGTGACAGTGCGGCTAAGTTGCTCTGACGGAGAAATGGATTGGCAGTGACGGATGGCACCGGCGGCACTTGTACTTGTACTTGTTTCGCGGGATCGCAGTTTTTTTTTTTTTTGAACTAATATTGCGGTCGAAGCGGAGCCCGCTGTGCTTTGTGCCCGAGCTCGGGACCTGGCCCGTCTCGCGGCCCCGCTGACGCTTGCATGCAAATGATCTCTCCCCCCCCCCACCCCACCCCCTCCCCTCCCCCCCCACGCCCCCACCCTTCCCACACCGTCTCGAAAAACCCTTCCCCGGACATTTGCCAAGAAGAGCAGGCCAAAGGAAAGGAGATGGAAAGTATCTGCTCAGCCGCTGAAGGCAAACGCGGCTTGACGCGCCGCCACCTTGGACGCGCCGACGTCTCCTTGACACCTTGTCAACGAGTTACCAGCTCAATAAAATAGCTCGTCACAATGTTATTCATACTGTAGGGAAAGTTCGGTTCTCTAAACGTACAACTTTTCAGACTCTTAACTCTCAGTGGACTCCGTTCGCGACGTTTAGCACTCCGGCAAGTGGGCCGACCCTTAGCGACGACCCTAGCAACAGAGGCGATTTCTAGTCCGTTTTGAGATGGTGCAACTTCTCTAACTGAATAAATACCACGTATCGAAACAGAAAACTGCTTTGCTGGCGCAATCTTGTAACTAAGATATCCGCTGGGGGGTTGAGGGGGGGGGGATTTATCGATGTTTATGCCTTTTCGGAAACACTGACGATGCTGCCACGGAGATGGCGGAGTGATATTTTCCAGTGATGCGTCCAAACGTATGTATTTCTTGGTCGGAACTACTTTTTGATAATTCAGACTCCACCTTACTGCAAAGAGAGATCTTTGTTTTTTTTCCTAGTTTAAAAAAAAAAAAAAATTTAGGGCATGGTATTGAGACCTTTTAGCTCTTTTCACACACTTTCCCTCGTCCCTCTACGCCTCCGCTGCTTCCCGCCGTGTTCTCGATGGCTTTCAACTCGCTCCCTCTACTGTTAAATTTCCTCCTCGCCGCCGAAGCCCCGAGAGGTTTGTTGAAGTCGCACCTGGAGTCGCCTCGGTAGGCCGTTATGGAGAGAGAAAGAGTGAGCGTGCATGCGTCAGAGAATAAAAAATTTAAAAAAAAAATCCTTTACACAGAACAGTTTTAGATGTCATCACATTTGATTTGATTTTTTTTTATGCTCGTTGCTCTAGTTTGTTAAACGGATTTAATTTACTCTCGTGGCACGACAAGTGCAGAGCGTGACTTGATTTCAATCAAGGTGCTTCTCGTCACGGTGAGTAAATATAAACGGCTTAAAGGCACATTTGTTCTGTTTGTTGTGTTTTAGGTTTTTTGTTTTTTTTTGTTTGGGGGGGGGGGCTACGTATATGTTTTTTTGGACCCAACAGGACTTTCTTGATAGGAACAACCCATTTCCAAAGAGGTTCCCCCAGAACTAGATAGGTTGTAGTATTCGCGACTCGATACTTCTACTCGTTGAATAGAAATCCTGCCGTATTTCCTCCCGATGGGTTATCGCCTTCATTAAAGCCTGGACTTTGTTGTCGGGTGCATTTCGAAGGATCCTTTTCAAAACTCCGTCCTTACGCTTCCATCAGTTCCTATTGTGACCGGGAAAGTACCGACCCAGGGGGGGGGGTGTAGGAGCTAAGAAAAAAAAAAAAAAAGTACCACAAAGGTTCTTGGTTGCCGTTGTGCGGATAAACAAAACAAGGGGAACTCCAGAGTGTCCTTAAAACGGTGAAATAGTTCCTGCGACCTAAAAAAAAACCCAAAATATCCCACTGAGGGCAAATCAGACTCGACAGATCTCCTCCATTAACTGCAGAACATGTACTACTCAGTTTTACGCCCGTAAAGCGTAAAAATTGGGCGGCGTGGAATCGTTTGTCACGGCGGTGACGTTTTTTTGTTGTTGTTGTTTGTTGTTTGTTTTTGTTTTCTGTTGGATTCATCCTTTTAACATCGGTAAAACATCGCCGTCTCTCCGGACGGCCGTTATCGATGGGTTGTCCAGGTGCGGGTGGTGTTGGGTAAGGTGATGCAAAGTGGCGGTATTTATTGTTTTCTGCTCACCCCCCCCCCCCCTTCCCCCTCCCACCACACACACACACACACACACACACCTTTTTAAAGACTCACACGGAGGGATTGGTGGCGGCAGCGTTGGGACCCGGGACCTGTTCGGGGGTCTGTAACGCATTAAGATGAATGCCGCCGTCCCGCCGTCGGGTGATGAATGGCAGGGGGGCTGCGGGGAGGTGGGAAGGGGGGGGGGGGATCTCCGCTATGTAAAAGAGGCGCTTGCAGACACGGCACTTTCATCAATCAGAAGAGAGAAAGACAAAAAAAAAAAAAAGAAGTAATGTCGTTACGCTGCAGAGAGGAGGGAACGGCCTCCGTTCTGTATGCAGCAGACCGACCCGAGAGCACCTTTCGTTCCCTCTTTGTTTTTGGTCTTTTTCTGTCTTTGTCGGGACGACGCTCTGCGTTTTAAGAGGCGTGACTTCGCCGCATTAAACGAAACATTTGGCCGGATAAACTCCTCGTTTCAAAAATCCGCGTCGTCAGCCGTCCTCGCGCAGGTGTAACGCCCCCCCCCCCTCCCCCACCACCACCACCACAACCCCCCCTCCGTTTTCCTCCCGACGGCGGTATCAAAGTTCTCAATTAAAGCGACACCTGGAGTCTCGCGTTCCCACTCGGGGAGCTCCCCGACGGCGAGCCCGAAGCCGCTTTCGTCAACACTTCAGAAGCTCCCCCCCCGCCCCCCCCCCTCCTCCACGAGAGGATTGTCGGGGAAGGTGCAATGCCCCCCGGTGGTGTGACGGCGTGTTGCGCCAGACTTCTACAGAGCGATTTAAAGCTGCAGAGGTGTTTGCGGGGCAAAAGCCAGGTGAACGAGGCCGACGTCGTTCCCCGGGTCTCGGGTCCAGGGAGCCCGCCGGGACTCTTCGCTTTCTTCTGCTCTTTACATTAGTATCTTTTGATCTGATCTCGTTTAGGATTACAAATTTTTTTTGGGGGGAGTGGAAACATCTCGACTTATTTTAATGCGCTTTACGAGTTACGTTTCCAGAGCTCATTTAGCTTAATTTTTTTTCTGTTTTTTTTTTGTTGTCCCCCCCGCTAAGTCACCAGCATCAATCCTCTGCAATATACCATGCATAAATTCATCATAATGTCTTCTTTAATAATATTAGGCCTGTTCACCATTTACGCAGTGGTAAGTCCCTCTGGATATCAAACCTCAACATATTATCAGTCCAGAAAAAAAATGTGACCATTGCATTGGTTTAAAAAAAAAACAAAAAAAAAACCAGCCAAGTATTCAAAGTTGGTACAAAATACTGGTCACGTTGTTCTTTGACAAATTTCCTGCCTATATTAAAAAGTGCTAATATTAGACCGTATATTTAGTCATTCGATCTTCTTGTGCGGGTTTCAGATATTAAAACGTAACTTTTGGACACGCCGAACTTTTTGGAGGCCGTAGCACAGCCCACGTGGAGGCCTGTTTGCAAACGGCTTTGAGGCACATTACTGCCACCTTCTGGCGGCAGTCACACGTGACTTTTATAGTTTTTTTTATCAACCCCCCCCCCCCCAACCCCGGTAAAGTTTAAGAAATATAAAACTGTATTGTTAAGTTCACAAAATACTTCAAAGCGCTGAAATCGGCAGAAATTCCGATATCATCAAACAGAAACCCTCGTCGGGATTAGAACGATAGTTATTCCGGCATAAACGTACATAATAGGATCGTATTCCCGAGACGCGCTCCTGCTTTTTAAACATACCTTCGCACGTATCGATCCTCCTTCCAGAAACCTACCGCACCTCCCCGCCTCCCCCGTCTTCTCCTTCTTCGTGTCGCTGCCCTCTCGATATTCGGTCGGGGGGTCGGGAGGGGGAGGGGGGGGGGGTCGTAACCCCAGCTGTTCGTGGCAGATAAGCCCTCAGCCTTGCTCCTTCTCGTCGGATCCGCCGCGGCCGCCTCGGAGCCTCTGATTTCCATTCGTGAGGAGGAGGAGGAGGAGGAGGAAGAGCATTCAAAAAAAAACCTCCTCGAAACAAAACGGCAAATGTCTCCAAAGAATTAAGCCATTGAGCGGCAAAATGGCTCCCCGAGTCAGTTTGAAACCAATTTTCGGATTCATTTTAACTTGACCTTTAATTGTCCTCTCGGGGATCACAATGTTGCCCTTTTAAGAAATTCTGGCCACAACGGCGGGATTCGTTCGGGAAGGAAAAAAGAAAAAAAAAAGAAAAGTCGACTCGTTTCTAAGTTGCCAGAAAAAGTGATCGGCGGCATCGTCGATTGATTGGAAAATCGGCGATCGAAGCCCGGAGCCGAAATGATTGGCTTTAAAAACGAAACCGTCCCGGTGCGGATGCGGCCTCGGCGTTGAGATTTGATACAGATCGATACGTTTTTTTTTTTAATTTTAATTTTTTATGTTACTGTAGATCGTACGTGGAGATACTGACGCCGAACAAAACGGAAATGTCTGCCGTAGCTTTCGATTTCAGGTTTTTAATGGATTTCGCCGAGTCGGCAAAGCTCGTTTCTTCGTTCATAAAATAACGGGGTCAAAAAAAAAAAAAAAAATCAAAGGAATATCTCCATAAAACTATATCAGCTGTTTTGGTCAAGGAGGATGGCTTCGACTCTCGCCTCCCTCGTAAACGCGTTTTGCCTACGAGGCTCTTTCGCTGTCGGAGCGTCGTTTACATTCAGACAATTTAAATGCCGACATGTTTTTTTTTTTGGCTGTTAAACGGGAAAAAAAAAACAAAACAACAAAAACGGGAGCGTGACTGACTGTCGAATGTTGTGAATAAAGGAGAGACGCCTCTCAGGCGGCTCGTTTACAACCGCGGGCCTTTTTGGCGCCGCGATCCCCCCCCCCCCCCCCCTCCGTCACCCCCCCCTCCCTCCCCTCCACCCGTCACCCCCGTTTTTTTTTCTAATTGATTTGTTGCAGCGCTAATGATGTTACAACAGCGACTTGTCTTCTTTGACGATCCAATCATCGCGCCTGTCAGGGAGGCGCTACCCCCCGCCAAACCCCAGCCCCAACCCCCCCCACCCCCACCCCCACCCGACCGCCGCCGCCGCCGATGGATTTACAGCGCCGAGCGAGAAGGAGGCCTGTATCTCTGAGCCTCCAGCCCGAGCCGGGTGAGAGAGCGCCACGGTAAAAGGTCAATAAACAGTGGCGAGGTTATTGTGTGGCAGATTGAAACGGAAATTATTTTCCGCGGTGGAGGCAGGGGAAGCGTGTGCGTGTGCGTGTGCGTGCGTGTGCGTGTGCGCTCGCGTGTACCGTTGTGTGTGACCGCGTGTCGAAACACGACCCCGTCGCCCTGCTCCTTTTCCGTCGAGGGCGTCTCTCGGCGGGCGAGTCTTCCAGCTGACCTGTCGGCGTTACTCAGCCTACAGGGCTGTGAAATGATCCACCGCAGGGCTCACCTGAACCCCCCCTCCTCCTCCTCCTCCTCCTCCCCCCCTCCCCTCCCTGCAACCTCTTTTAGCTGTTGCTCCCTAACTACGTTTTCTTCTTCTTCCCCTCCTACAACCGTTTTATATTCTCTCGCCACACCTCACTCGCTCACCTCACGCTCTCTCGCCAGGTGCCGCCGCTCGCTCCCCCCCGAGAACGAACGTTTCCTGTTTGGATCCCGTTTCCAAGGCTTCAATAAGAATCACTTAATGAAGTGAGAGGGGAGAGACAGACCCCCTGTTTTTTTTTTTTTCTTTTTTTTGTTTGTTTTTTCTTTCATAGACTACTGAAATTGTTCCAGGAATAGGAACAACCTATCTCAACAGCCTGTCTTGATTTCTGTGGATTTTTTTTTGTTTTTTTTTGGCTGCATCTGATGCTCTTCTATTATGTACAAAATGAGAACGCCAAGTTTCCCCCCCCTTTTTTTTTTTTTTTTTCTTTTTTCTGCACTCTTGAAGCAAATTTTATTCCCTCACAACTCTCGGTACGCTTCGTTCCACCTACCTGCGAAGTAAGAAACTTAAACTTATCATTTTTTTTTTATTTTCATTCACCGGGAGCACGCCGCCGCCGCCGCTCCGGTCCAACACGCCAGAGAACTGTCCTGCCCCCCCCAGCCCCCACCCCCCGCCCCAACCCCTCCCACCCGTGACGGCGAGGAGATGGATGACGGAAAAGAGATTGATCCTCGTGGCGCGGACATCAGTCAAGCTGACAAATGGCAGCCCCCAAACTTGGAAAGCCATTAGCCGAAAATAAAAAAAACAAAAAACACCAGAGGAAGGAGTGAAGCCCGGCCAAAAGCCCCCCGCTCCATTTCCATGAGCCTCCCGTCCAAAGCGCCGGGTGCCGTGCCAGGCCGCGGCACCCGGCGGGTGTCGCCGCCACCTCATGTCCCCTTCTGGCCTTTCGCTCGCCACCGGCCAGCATGTTGACATAGGGTTGAGCCGCAGTCATTAATGAACAAACCCTCCAAAGAAACATGAAGGAGTCGGGAGGGGAGTACAAGGTGGGAGGGAGAGGGGAGGGGGGCATTATACAGAGGAACCCCAACAAAAACAAAAACTCCCCTTTAACAGGAGGAACCAGAACCAGGCCCAAAAGGTGGGCGGCCATCTTCCTCGGGGCGGTTGGTGCGTTTTGAGCGTGTTTAGTTCGCCAACACCGACGTCCCGAGTCGGCAATTACGGCAAAGTAAATCGAGGTTGTTTGTTTGTTTGTTTGTTTGTTTGTTTTCGGTACGCGCACGTGGAACGTTTTTTTTCTTGTTCTTCCTGCTCTCCATCTCTTCCTGGATACGTTGCAGTTTGCAAGGATTTTGATTTCGAGTCTGATTTTCACTGCGAAACAGTTTTTTTCGGGGAGCTTCTCTTAACAAAACCAGGTGAGAGGTGAAGCTTTGCCGCCTTTGACTGAGCCTCCACACGGGGAGAAAATGCGTGGCAGACATCAGCGAGCTGGTTTCTTTTTTTTTTTATTATTTTTTTTTTTGTCTTTGTTTTAGCAGCTGCTTTTGTAAAGGAAATATCATTTTTTTTTGTTTTTGTTGTTGTTCAAACCGACATAAAGAGTCGGGATGGAGGAAAACATTAGCTCGTATCAACGCATCGCCAGAACTCCTGTTTCTGACACCGAATACACAGAAGATTGTTTACAGGGAAAATGATGTCGCATTTTTTGTCTTTAAAAAAAAAAAAAAAAATTATAAAAAAAAGACACTTCAGAGGGTAAGAATACTGAATGAGGAACCCAGCTGTGAATTTAGATTTTTATTAACAAAGTAGTTGGCTGGAAATCCATAAGCAGAGAGGTTGTTTTTTTGGGGGTTTTTTTTGAAGAAGAATTAGTTCAGACAACAACTACTCTTATATGCTTGTAAAAGAGATGGGAGTCTGGCTGCAGAGTAGAAAATGTCCCCCTGTCGACAAAGAGAAAATTGGCGTCATTTTCAGAGCGCGATTACAGGTAAACGCAACAAGAGCCCCGAAGTGACGTCCCGGCTGCGGGGGCGGTCGCCTCGTCGCCAGCGCTTTTGGGGGGAGAGGGGGGGGATTTTAACGCCTCCGCGACCCACGGCTGGACGAGAGAATGCTGCTCTGCAGGAAGTAAGTTCTCCGATGCTGGCGGAGATACGGCGCCAGGAATGCGGCCCGACTCTTCAGGCCGGACGGCCGGACGCGTCGGCCCGATGACAGTGGCGCTTTAAAAAAAGTGTCTCGTGTGGATGAATTTTGTTGTTGTTGTTGTTGTTGTTGCTTTTGGCCGTTTCACCTGCAATTCGAACGCTAATCGGGTAAGTGATTATTTCCGCTTTGGACGAAACGTTTTTTTCTTTTTCTCAGTAGCTTCGGATGAACTTGTTGACGTATTCAACGCCCTTCGATTTCTAGCTGGAAGCTCCGAGTCTTCTTCGCTCCCGTTGTCGATGATTGTAAAACAAAAAGCTTCGGTTATGAAGGGAACAGGCGGAAATATGACCGTGAGAACACATATTTTTTTAATAAAGCTGTCAAACCAGCCAGACTGTGTGCACAGCGGCTTTCAAGGAGAAATAATAATAATAATAAAAAAAAACAAGCAAACATAAGAAACAGAATTTAAGTAAGTGAGCAACAGCTCTTGTTACCTCGTAAACAGCAAGTCGTAATGAATCATAAATAGATATGCGAACAAGCACACCGGTGGATAATTAGCTGTTAATTAAATAGACACTTTATATTTTAACAATCTTTGGTAAAAAAAACATCTCATCTCATGCTTCTATTACCGGTGAAACAAGGACAAAAAAAAACCCCAAAACATGTTATTATCATTATAATTGTCAAATAAAATGGACAAATTTAATCATACTTTTCAACCGGATCTCCTGTCAAACATAAATTATATTACATTGTGAAGTTGGCAGATTATAATTAACTCTCATGGATGTAGACGGATTCTGGACAGGGTTTTGCAATAACAAGATATTACAAAAAATATATATAACATGTCAGTGAATAGTTACTACACTGAGGTCATTACCCGAATCCCATGTACTCAGAGAACTGTGGTTATTACTGCGACCAGCAGACCTCGAATTGGAGACCGGTTTAACAACATACCTTCTGCTCATTGGAGGAGTTATTTTTTATTTATTTTTTTTACATTCATGTATTTCTTTTTACTATTATACAACCAGGATTGTGTTTTCACATGTTTTTTTTCACTAGTAGTAGAGTTCTTGCTGAAACGGACAAAGATGCAGCAAACGGGGAAGAAAAATGAAAAAAACTTAAAAAAAAAAAACTTAAAAAAAAAAAAAATCAAACGACTTACAAAAGCAGGGAAAAAAAAAAAAAAAAAGGTGTTGGGGAAAAAAAAAGAGAATGAAGGACATTTATAAACGTACTCCACTTCGCAATTTGTTGTATTAAAAAGGTGCCTGACTTTGGTTTGAAAGCCTCTCGGCGTGAGCTGTGACATTTTTGAGAATATAATCACTCAAAATTGAAAACGTTCTTTCGGAATGAAATATCGCTTCATGCGAAACCTTTTGTACCTTCAAGCGCTTCAAGACGTCCACGACGCTGACCGTCACTCCGGGTGTTAGCAGCTCGCTCTCTCTCTCGCGCATTTTAAATTGCGCGTGAACTTTGACCTCTGACTTTCGGGTGTGGAAGTTTTGTCGTAAGCGGTTTGAATTTTAAACTCCCTCCTGCAAAAAAAAACAAAAACAAAACAAAAAAAACAAAAACAAAAACAAACAACCGACGCGGGATACTCGCCGGAGGGATTTTTGAAGACGATGTGAAATTACATTTACTATCCGGATACCTTGTTTGGCGAAGAGCTCGGCGCGGCGGGAAACGGGAGCTTTAGTGTGTGACTGTCGGTGTGTGTGTGTGTGTGTGTGTGTGTGTGTGGTGTGGTGTGGGGCGGGGGGGGGGGACGTTGACAAGGCAACGGGAGCTCATTATCTCGTCGTCTATGCCGGTCCACGGCGCGCCGGTGATGGGTGCCGGCCGAGAGTTTTGAGCAGACAGATTTGGTGTGTGTTTGTGTGTGTGTGTGTGTGTGTGTGTGTTTGTGTGTGTGTGTGTGTGGAGGAGGGGGGGGGGGGGGGGTGTCCACCGACCGACTGAACGTTTCGCACAAATTCGGGGAATAGCGACATCCGCGGGGAACGTCACGTCCTGCGCTGTAATCCTGGATTACCTGTCTGCCTTCGCTGTCCTCCTCCTCCTCCTCCTCCTCCTCCGTCGCCGCCACGACATGCGTGTCCCCCCCCCCCCACCCCCCCGCCATGCATCAGACGAGATAACGAACTGGCGGCTCAGCCCCTCAAACCGCTGCGAGACCGCGTTTGATCCGTATTGTCAAGATACAAAATGTGTGCAGTGAGATCGCCGTGACGACCAGGTTTTTTTTTTTTTTTTTTTTTTTGACAGGATGTGCTGCGGGTGACACCGAGGCGGTTTACGGTGGAGAGTAGCAGGATGTGCGTGTTGCATCGTCACCCACTCCGGATGACTGCTCCTGTCTGATTTGTTATTTATTTATTTTATTTTTTTCCCACATTTCACGTACTCGAGGAGGCGAAAAAAAAAAAAGCAACCCCGCTAAAGCGGTCGTCTCCCGGGTGACGTAGAGAAGGTGTGCGAAAGCAAGAGCCCGGAGATGACCAAAGATGTCGCATCTGTTTTCGGCGCGTTTCCATATATGTGAATATCAAAGACGGCTGTCCTCGTGCACACCTCGCGTAAGAATTTGGAGGTCTTTTAAATAGCTACGACTAAATAATATGCAAGTAAAACATGGAGCTTCATCTCGGCACCGGCTAACTGCCGTGTGCCGATTAAGCAATCTCAATCGGCCAGTTACATTGAGATCTTGTGAAACCGACGACGTCCGTTTCTCTCTGTTGTTGAAGTTTGTTGATTCTTCCGGTCCAACAACCGGTTTTGTTCCGCGACGGCTTTAATTGGCACGAGCTGCGGTCACGTCCAATTTTTCTGCGTAGTTTTAAGATCCTATTTTGGTACCGTTCATCCACGCGGTTTGTGTTTTTGAATGAAAAACTCTTGGATTTTTTTTTTTTTTTTTTTTCTCAGGCCACACTGATTAGAAAACATCTCGCCGTGGTACAATTTGGAACAATTTTCCGGCTCGTTGAGCTCAGCTTTCAAGACAGTCGTCAGAGGTTTGGGTCGGACTCCTGTCCATTGGACGCACTGCAGCCACAGGAGTAATAAAAAATTTAAAAAAAAACCTCCATTGAACAACCCTGACTTGCGCCTTTTGTTCAATCCCCATGTTCAGTGATTTATTTCCAGAGTTTAACAGCTTCTATTCGGAGAGTTTTGCGAGCTGTTTACATTTCTGTCTCTCAGCAGCGAGGCTTTCTTTTTTTTTTTGCAGGAAGTGTTCTGCCGCCGGTGTTTACCGAAGGGGTACGTCTTGTGTTTGCGAGAACTGAGTGGGAGAAAGGGATTTAGTGTTTTTTTTTTGTTATAGTTGTTGTTTTCCTGTTCACGATTTGCATGATTTTTTTTTACATTTTATTTGGGAGGGGAGAATGCGGGGGGGGGAAGCAGTGTGGCAGCCAGCAGAATTTTTAGCCGCATTTTAGTTGGCACAAATAATCGCATGTAGCTCTGGGAGCAGGCAGATACTTGACTTCTTGGATTCCTTCAAGAAGGTTTGTTCATCGTGTGTGTGTGTGTTTATCTATCATAAGTGGGCACGTCAAAAACCTTGCAGATGGTGCATTTGAGAATAACACTGTAATTATAAAAAAACGATAATCAAATCCGACGAGCTCCGAGAGAAAGAAAACCGTGACGTGTAGCTGTAAAATGTCCCGAACGCCTCGGTCGTGTAATTTCTTTTACATATTTTGTATTCTCACGCTCGTTGCGCGAGGCTTTCCGTCTCGTGTGGCGTAATCCTGGAGAAGTGATGCGCTAATCCATCCTGAAAAGGAAATCGCGATAACGATCGCAAATTCAAGCGAATGCCGCCGTATTTGCGGGAGCTTGCGATTCCAGCGATCTTTTTTTTTTTTTTTTTTACGCCTAAAATGTCCTTTCTGTTTGGAGTTTGCCTGCGTGGGTTCCCATCCAAAAAAAACAAACTTTACCCGTACGTGCACGTCCGTTTCTGTCCCGTCTCCCTGACTTGGCCCCGTGACGGACCGCGGGGGCCCGTCCGGGACGTCACCCCCGCCTTCGCCCTGCAAAAGTCAGCTGGCCCCAGCTCCCCTCCCTCCCCCTCCCCTCCCAGTGACCCTGTTCGGGATAAAGCGGGTACGGATGATGGATGGATGGATGGACGGGTTTGAACAAATCACCAGAAACCAAGAAACTATTTTTAGTAAAAGTCTAAAGTACGTGGCCTCAAAAAACCAGGACAAGGACACAAAGGAGGCCTCGGTGCTTTTATTTGATGCATTTCTAAATATTGTCTGAAGTGTGCTTTTTTTTTTTTTTTTTTTTCTTCCCGTAATGATTCATGTGAGGTGTGGAGAACTCAGTCTTTGACGAAGGGGGCAGAACCATTTGTTCTTTCAATGCCTTGCTCGAAGGCCAGTCCACGGTGGTCATTGAGACCGGAAAGGATCGTTTGCTCACGGTTTCCATCAGATGGTTTAAACTTCCCAGCGTTAATTAACGTGGAGATCGACCCGAAGACTTTCTGGAAGCGCCGTCATCTTGTCTAAGAAGCCTTAAGCGAGCGGATGAGCGTCTGCCCGCCCTCGTCAACATACAGGGGGACTTATACACCGACGCCAGCTCTCGCTTTATTGCTGTTTCTTTGTCGGCTCGCGTGACATTTGCTTTTGACATTTTCCAATTTAGCTGTCGAAGTTAATAGAAGGACGGAGCGAGGGGGGGGGGGAGTGAAAAAAAACAACAACAACAACAACAAACATCATCGCACATCAACAAAACAGAAAAACGCACGCGATGTACGCTATTCGGCCAATAACATCCGAGAGATTGACGAAAGCCAAATCTGATATGAACAGACATTCACATATCCAAATTGACGTGTCGTTCGCGGTGGGAGGGAAGACAATTGATGTAATTGTGAGCGGGTGAGAGTGACAAGATGTTAAAACAATGCCGGTCTCTGTCTGTTTGTGTCGCGCACACACATGCGAACATTCCTCTTATAAAAGCACAGAGATGTGTTTGTGCCTGCAGAGGAAACTATTTGTATCCTCGTGTTTGCATGAATTTATGAGTTTGGGTGTTTAATAGCGGAGCGACTGTCGGGTGGGAGGGAGAAGAAAAAATACATAAATAAAAAAAAAAGAAAAAAGAAAAGCTCCTTTCAGTATAATGTGCTCTTTAATAAAGACACAGGTTGGCAGATTGGGAGTGTCAGTGCATGTGGCATACAGGCTCTTCGGGTGATTTATGAGCGCGCTGCCAGGCTATTACATTACGGAGGCCCCCGGTCCCACTCGGTGAGGCCGATAAGAGCGGCCCACCTCTGTTGAAACACTGCAGGTACAAGCGTTTTTGTTTTAGTGGAATATCACTGCTTTTTTTGTTGTTGTTGCTTTTTTTTGTTTTGATAACGGATTTAAAGCACGAGGAGAATCTAATCACGTTGTCTGCGCCGCAACTGTAGCTCATCCATTTGGTTAGCGTCGTGCTTTTTTTTTTTTTTTTGTCCTTCGGGGTTTGCGACAGCAAGAAAAAAAGAAAAAAACCCGAATTGTTTGCATCTTCATTGAATTGTAAATCGCGAACCTCTCTTTATTGCGTAAACAATATTATGCATCTGTTCCATGAAGCAACCAATGAGAAGCACTTGTTTTGTTGTTGTTGTTGTTGTTTTTAACCGCTTCAGGACTGATTTTATTTATTCTGGAAGTTGTTCTCGGCCCGAGCGTTGTTTTTTTTTTTCTTTTCTTTTCTTCTGCTACACTTAAGAAACCGCACCGCAGTGAGGGGAAAAAAATAAATCAAAAAAGATGCGAGTCGGCAGGTTCTTCCGTGCGGCTTTTTTTTTTTTTTTTCTTTCGGACCCGGCCTTGTGGGTTTTTTTTTTTTTTTTTGCAGAGGGACCGAGGTGAGACGCCGACACGGGCGAGGCCGGAGTTCACTGGCGCAGCACGCCGCGGCCCAAAAAAGGCCAGTCGTCAACCAGCCGGCGGGGGGAGAGAAAAAAAAAACAAAAAAAACCACTGGACATCTGCCGGAGTGGTTTTGAGGGAAAAAAAAAAAAAAAAAAGGACAAGTCAGGGTCGCTTTCAATTAGCACAGCGTGTCGTCACCGCAGCGAGCCACGGGGGCCGAGGGGAAGGAGGTGGGAGGCAGCCTTCGGGCTCGGGGAAGGAGAAAGGAAAGGAGAGCAGGTAAAGACGGAAACCTGCAGAGCCGAAATAAGAAAGAGAAACTCGGTCGACGGGCGTCGGAGGAGAGACGCTGCGATCGGTCGACTGATCGATCGGCCGGTTGGGCAATTAATCGCCGACTAGTTTTGATAACTGAAGTAATTGTTTCGAGTTACCGTTTTCTGGTTTCCTTTCTTCCTCAATGATAATGAACAGAATATATTTGGGTTGTCGATTGCTGGTCGGGACATAACCGGACGTTTTAGGCTTCGGGAAACATCAGTTGACGTCTTCTGCCATTTTCTGACACCGCAAAGACCAAACGGCCGATGAAGAAAATCAAGAGATTCGTTAATAACGAAAACAATCGTTAGTTGCATCTCCTACATGACGGTATAACTTCAGAGAATAGATGAGACGTAGCTTGGTTTGTGCTTTTTATTGACCTTACGGCTTAAACCGAGCTGGTCCAGAACTCCACGCGCTCTTCATACGTGGTTGTTAAAGGACCTTTCGCTGAGCTGGGCCAAGTTTGCCCCGCCCCTCCTTCACTGCGATTGGACGTCAATTTAAAACTAAATGGACACGGTCGGGTAGTCGCAGCGGGCCGGTTTTTGCCGTAAACGATTCCCTGCCGAGGGTTTGCCAGACCCGTATTTATCCGGAGAAACGAGGTCTCCGGGCTACAGGTGCCCGACCGCCGGGCCAGAGTTGTGGCTTTGCTGATTTTACAGGCATTTTGTTATTCTGTCTCCGGCCTCCACCCCCGCAGGACGGAGCAGAGGAATAATGAATAGGTCTAATATTCCACTTCGGCCTTGACGCCCTTTTCAAAGAAGTCGTGTGTGTGTGTGATGAGGGGAAAAAAACGCACAAAGAAGCCGATCTCGTTGTCAAACGCGCCGATAATAAAGACCAGTCCGCTCACGAAACGCTACGTGAGACGAGAGGACGGTCCGGCACCGGCCGTTATTGATGATCGAGCCAAGAGTTTGGAGACGGATATGGACGCGCCGTCTTCTTAAGGCTGCTCCCTGTTCGGGAGGCGTCGGATCCCCTTCAGAAGTGTGTGTGTGTGTGTGTGTGTGTGTGTGTGTGTGTGTGTGTGTGTGTGTGTGTAATGAGTGCGGCCGTACCGATGTGCCAATTAGTCCGGTCCTCAGGAACTGGTGCGCCGTGCCGGCCGCGCCACATGTTGGGAATCAAGATGTGATTCGGACAAAAATAACCGCAGCAGCGATGATGGGCTTTGAATTATGGGAATGTTTTTTTTAATTTATTTATTTTTTAAAGCTTATTAAAGAAAGTGACGATGGAAGTGCATCAGTAAAAACTTTTAAACCGACTTTTTTGATTACGCGAAATCGGGGTCTCTTGGTGCCCGTTTTTGTCGCTCCGAGCGCCCGTTTTTTTTTTCTTCTTCCGTAAAACCACGCATACCCGACGTATCGCCGTGGAAACGGAGATCGCACTAACAAAAGGTTTTATAATTTGAGAGCGCATCGCCGCAACGATATGCATTTCGTTGGTAACTCGTTGCATAATGTTGCTTAAACATAGTCCACGGGGCGTTTTTGGGTGGCGTGCCCGGTTTGATTAAATAGTCTGCAAGTTCGGTCCCGTTTAATTTTGCAATAAATTCATCCTAAAAAAAAAAAAAAAAAAAACGCTAAAACATTTCACGCGTTTTTTTTTTTGTCGTTCTTGTCGTTCTTGTCGTCCAGACTATTGAAAAAAAAAAAAAAAAAAAAAAAAATTCGGGGGGGGGGGCAGGCGGTCTGAACGCAGCCTAAGTGGCGAGTAATTGATTTTCTATCGCGTCCAATTTCAGTCCAACCTCAGAACAATAATTAGTATCTCCAAAGCAAACAGAAATCAAACGGCGTCGCAGAAAACACGTCGTTTGCAGACTCGCGCAGCTTCTTCTTACCTTTTTTTTTTTTTTTTTTTTTAAGATCTTCCACGCCACTCGGCAGCTCTGATGCGAGCTTCATTAGTTTTATCTTGAAAGGACGGCGGGGAGATTAAGTGGAGCGCCGCACACACACACACACACATAACGCACACACACACACACACACACACACACACACACATAACGCACACACACACATAACGCACACACACCACATAACGCACACACACACACACACCTCTGCACCCAAATGACTGTGTTCGGCAACACTATGATTACGCACATTAGAGGAGAACTGGAGGAGGAGGACTTATCGCGTCGGCCCCCCCCCCCCCCCCCCCCCCCCCGCCCCCCCCCACCACCACCACCAGACAGCTAACGAGACCAGGAGCGCGCGGAGGAGAAAATGCTTTCTGAAATGAAAGTGTCGCGTTTCAGTCGGCGGCGTGGTCGCCGCAGCCGAGGTCGTTTGCGGGCGCGTCGTAGAGGAAAAAAAAAAAAGAGAAGCCTGCGGAGAATTGGAACAATTTACTCGACGTTTTTTTTTTTTTTTTTTTTTTTTAAGTGACGGCCAGCCGGTCGGACTTTGATTGAATTCTCGTTTATTACAGACTCTGGCTGTTTTTTTTTGTATTTTTTTTTGTATTTTTATTTTTTGGTCTTCGCTCATCTCAGAGGAAGAAGCGAGCGTTGCTAATCTGAAAGGTCCTTTTTATTCAATTTATTTTTTTATTTATTTTTTTTTCCTTCTTCCTATTAAACGGCCTCGCTGGATATTTTTCAGACGGCCCGGCTCCTCGTGCCCTCGCGCTTGTCAGCGGCCTCCGGTCTATTACATTCGCCTCCTTTCTTCTAAAAGACTGCAATTAATCTAATTAGTAAATCAATCAGCCGTTGGGCTTCCCGCCTCCTCCGTGCTAATGGAGGATATGACAGGCCTTGGACCCTTGCATTATTAATACCTCCATTCCTGGAGCCTAGCCCCCCCCCCCCCCCCCATCCGCCCCCCCTCCCCAATCCTCCCTACCCTTTCCCTCCTCCCTCCTCCCCCCCCCCCCCCCCCCCCCCGCCCGGCGCCCACAGCCAGGGGCCATTGATCACTACCACAACCCAGTGAGCGCCGCGAACGGGGTTACTACGGGGAAATATGGAGAGCGGCGGGAGATTCGGTGGGAGCCGTTACGAATCTGTTTAGTGGGATTTACTTTTTTGGGTCCATTTTTTTTGTTGTTGTTGCTTTGCCAAGTTTTTGCTCAGGAGACACTGAAGAGATGCAAAAAAATGGGGTGGTGGTGGTGGTGGTGGTGATTGTACGAGTGGTGTTAATGGGAATGTTTGTGCTCCGGGAAAAGCTCATTTGGTAAATGGGGGCTCACCTCGAAACTATTACGGCGCGATAAGGGGGCCCTCTCCGCGGGACGATTTCTAGAAAATGAGATTAGAAATTATAGGAAGCCGCAAAAGAAAAAAAACAAAAGAAAAAAAAAACCCCGCTGGGGCACAACGATCGTAGCGTGGCAATGAAACAATCACGGCGGCATTATCCCTCATCTCCCATGCGTTATACGAGCACCCGCCACCCCCCCCCACACCCCACCCCACCCCCTCCACCTCTCCCCCCCTATCTAATAGCCCCATCAGCTGAAGTTACAGAGCCTGATAACATTCCCCCCCCCCCCCCCGCAGCCGATCTCATTCGTTACAATCATTATTGGAACCAGGACAACAAAACCCCTTTTACCTCGTGGGCTCGCGGTTACCCTCACCAGCAGACACGAAGCCGTCCTCCGTCCTCCGTCCTCTTTTAACTCGATCCGCCGACCCTAATTTATCTAACCTCGGTGCCGGCAGCCGTTAATCACGTCGCTTATCCGGTTCACAAATTGTTTTTGTCGGGACGATCGAGACTTCGGCCGGACGACGATTCATCCGTCTAACCGAGATATAATCACATCGCGTCCAAACTTGTTTTATGCACGAGAAGAGTTTCCACGTTGTTTTGGTTCATGCACACGGGGCTGTAACCGACGGGTCAGTTTCGACAGAAAAAAATATATGCAAGTACGACATTAATAAATAATTGTCCATTCCTGATAGATTTCGATTACAGTCAATTTGATTGATATAGCAGTAATTTATAAATCACATTATTATTATTATTATTATTATTATTACTTGACATGGTAAAGTCCTTCCAGCAGAACCTTATAACATCACAGAAAGTTACCCAACGATTCAACAGACGAGCGCCAGCTGGAAGTAACAGGAAGGAAAAGCTCCTGCAGGAGCTGCCCCGACCGGTCGGGGTGAAGAGAATCAAAGTTAGTTAAAACCACCTGGTTTTTTTGTTTTGTTTTCCTTTTATCTGACAACTCACCTGTATGTCCGTGTAAATTATTATTATTTTTTTTTTTATCTATGGTGTCGATTTTTGACAAGAAAAACATCTGTTGCCCGTTTACAACGCGACCGATGCGTGGGAAGGTGGAAGCGAGCGGTCGGAGGTTACGAAATAAAAAATAATAATAATAATAAAAAAAAACGCTCTTTAAATACGTCGCTAGGGGTGACATCATCCTTTCACTCCTCCCCGCCCACTTCCCGTGAGTCCAGACCCGGGCCGGCCGGGCGTCTTTTGGAGTTCACCGCCGCCGTCTTTTTTTTTTAACACCTCGGGTTAAGGTCCACCGCGGCGACGGCGTGCCAAGAAAGCCGTCACGAAGCGCTCCGCTTAACTCGCGGGAGGCTGCGGCGTCGTTAAGTACTTTTTACGGGCTCTTCGGTGGCTTCACGAAGCCCGTGCGGCGGCGTCGGGCTCGCGGCGGCTGCGGTCGGCCGACTCCTTCGGGGAGGTGATCGGGGAGGGCGACGCTATCGACCGATGGCTCGTGATGTTAGGGACGCAGCCGTGTGTGTGTAGATTAAAAAAAAAAAAGTCCCTCTGTTTTATAGGAGGCAAGCTCGGTTACAGGAAATCCACAGACAAGTTGTCGTGAGTCACCCCCCACCCCCCCCCCCCCCAGGTCATCAGAGACCACTCTTTTTTTTTTTTTTCCTTTTATTTGGAAAGTGCTGAATTTGCAAAAAAAAAAAAAAAAAAAAAAAAAAATAAGGATTTAAGGGAAGTTCATCCGTCACGAATTCTCCTCGGCGCGATGGTGTTTTTTTTGTTTTGTTTTTTTTTTGTCTGCGAGGATGACAGTGCGAGTCAGTAAGAGATGAGCGAACAGCAGAGGCTGGTTCGAGTCTCTGGAGAACAGAGACGGAGCTCCGGGCGATTGAAGAAAAGTTTAAAAAAGTTCTGGGGAAAAAAAAAAAAAAGTCCAGAAAGAGAGTGTGTGTGAAAAAAAAAAGAAGAAGAAGAAGAAAAAAAAAAAAAATTCCCAGAAAATATGATGAATGATAAAACTGCTGAATCGGCTGTTTTTAAAAAAATAAAAAAATAAATAAGTGTTGGTAACGAAGCAGCTGTAAATGAAGTGGCAGGTTGGTTTCCGCGCTGTCGTTGTCCTGACGTATATATATATATATATGTATATATATATATCTATCCTGCTGTGCTGCATAATATTACCTCCATACTGTCAGTCCAAAAAAAAAAAAGAAGAGTGCTGGATGAAGCGCCCACACAGTTTACCATTAGAGTAGGCATGTTAGATGGTGCATCAGGTCTGCAGTAACACTGAGAAAGCTTTATGTATGCGCACAAAGAGAGTGTGGGCAGAGGTTTGGACATGAGAACCGAATCGTTTTTAACTCTATAATTGTTATACATACAGTTCACAGTGTTTCCCACTATAAACTTTATACAAGCTGTCAGGTTCCTCCAATCAAAGAGGAAGAACTGTATTTCCTAGTTTCCTGGTCCAATCTTCTAATAGACGGCTTTTTTTTTTTAATTTGTATTACACTTTTCAAACTATTTTGGCCACACGCCAGCAGTACGCATGTAGTCATGCTGCTTTTTCGCTGGCATTGAATGAAGCGGCGCAGGAACTGAGTAGATAAATAGTCGTTACCAGACGTAACTGCAGTTCTACGAGTGCACTCGTGGGGTTTTTTTTGTGTGTGTTTTGTTTGCTTTTTATCCGTCGGGCGGGCGGGAGGTTCCCGTCGGCTCCCGGGACATCGGTAGAGGAGACGCCGCTGCACGTATCTTGTATTATAATGTACATAAAGTGGCGGGCTGTGCACTTATTGTCTACCAGGAAAGAAATCTCTCCGTAAAGCCTCCTCGGCCTTCTTCCCGACCTCGTCGGGTCGCGCTCGCAAGGCGGCACGTCTGTCTGCGTTAACGGCCTTTGTGCTCGTGTTGGTTGTGATGTTATGACGGCGCAGTGACTGAGGAGATTACACCGACAGGACGCGGAGCTCCCTCTCCGTCGGGGCCCTCTGTGGGTCAGCGACCCCGTTTAAGCAAAAGAAACAAACCCCAGAGGATTTTAATATTTTTTTTTCCAAGCGCTGTTTGAACCGCAGCTGTTCTTGTTCCGTCGTCCGTTCTCATCGCGTTTTTTTTGTTTGTTTGTTTGTTTGTTTTGTTGGCTCTCACAGGACGTTTGTTGAAGTTCTTTAGGAGAGACGTTTAACCTCCGCCGTCCCCACCCGACCCCCCCCCCCGCCCCCCTCTCCCGCCCCGCCCGCCGCTTCTTCTAAGCTCCGCCTCTTCTTCTAAGCTCCGCCTCCTGCCCGAGGTCGTTTCCTGACAGAAGCGGGAGGAGCGCCGATCGTTGGACGTGACGAAAACCTGCCGGTGAGTCCAGTCGTGGTTCCTTTTCTACGCACTTTGAAAAACGCAACCAATTTCAGTTATTCTGAGCTTCATTTATTTTATTTATTTATTTATTTGTATTTACTCGTTGGAC
>NW_027185329.1:0-12500 GCF_022577435.1 Embiotoca jacksoni
AAGCAACACATTTAATATCATTTATTTCAGCAAAAATTGAAATTTAAAGTTGTTTGTGTTGCTTGCTTCCTGTTCTCAGTGTTTTCTCCTCCTATTATAACACTTTTACTTCATTACAGAGTGTTTCCACTTTACCCTCACAGTTGGAGATAACTTTGCAAATTAAGATTCAATGTTTTGAATATGTGATGTGGTCATTTTACATCCGTGCTGCTTTTAAAACTTTCAAAAACTATTAGAAACCAGCTTGTTGTGGCTTTAGGAATGACTTCCTGACACCGCAAACAGAACAGGAAGGAGTGACACAAACAACTTCAAAGATCATTTCTTGCTCAAATGACTCACATTAGACGTGTTGCTTTTATGCCGAATTTAGCAGAAGACTCCTAACTAGTAAAAAAAATTCAGAAAATATGGCAAACAAAGTAAAAAATATAGGTTGCCTCAACACAAATCTAAATATTTGATTTTTTTTTTAAGGGGCTTTGGTGAAGGAAAAAAACGAGGTTATGATGTTTCCGGCTCCTTTTTTTAAGCAGGTCTGAAACTCTTTATAATAATTTCATTATCTTTTAATTACTGCTGTGATTTCTCTTTATTTTGAATGCAGGACTTTAACTTGAAGTATAAGTGCAGTTTTGTTGTTTTTAATCAGAACTTTTCAGGCTTTTTCTTTTTGTGTGTTTCGTTTTTAGAAGGAGGGATTCACTCATGGGACTTTTTTGTAATATTTGTTTTATTTTCCTGCCTCGTCAGCAACATTTAAAAACTGGGGATATTTCTGTTTTCTCTGCAGCCGTTTCATTTCATGCTGTTGGTTGTTTTCCTGCTCGCTGATCCCTGACTGTGGTATGTCCAGTGTCAGACCCCCCCCCACCTCCCCACTGCCCCAACCCTCCACCCACCACCCCCACCCCGTCCCCTGCCAGGCGCCCGGTCTCACCTTTCACGGCCAGGGCCTGAGCTGACCTGAAGTGATTCCAGATGTGGGGATCTTTGTGACCCCCCCCCACACCCCCGTTCTCGCCCCCAGGCCTCTACCAGCCACTCCATCAGGGCTTGACAGCGTCCCCTCGGACAGCGTCTCTCCTCGCCTGAGCACATGACATACAGGGCAGCCACCACCTCCCCCACCCCCCCTCCTCCCTCCTCCCTCCCCACCCACCCACCCCCATCTTCAGCAGCACATCTGGAGCTCATTACAGCGGAGACAGTGCGAGCGAGGGAGGGGCGGGGAGTCTGCGTGCAGAGTGTGCAAAGAGAGCGTTTCTTCACCCTTCTCTCAAACATCCACCTTTTTTCTCCCCTTTATCCCCATTTTTTTTCCTCTTTGTTTTCTTTCCTCCTTAAACTTTTGCTTCCCTCCCCCCCTTCTCCGCCTGCAGTGATCTCGCTGTCAGTGCCACATGATCACAAATACTTTATTAATGAGTGGTTTTGGAAAAGAGCTCAGCACCAAAAAAAAAAAGAGAGCAGAAAATGTCGGAGTGAAATACGGCGCAGCTGTTAACAGTGTGCGGTTTGGGGTGAACAACCAAAAGAATGTCCCGAGATGTGGAGTTTCCACGCGAGTGGAGTTGACGGAGAGGTTGCACTGTTTGTGTGATTAAGTCACTATTATTACACACTTTTCATAAACACAGATGCCGGCCGGAGCGCGCGCCCTCCGCTGGACGCCGCAATCAGCTCCGAGCTGCCGTCCCGAGGTCAGCGCTGATCACCACGTGGAGCCACGCTGCTTGGCTTTTTCTTTTTCTGCAGGAAGTGAGCTTTTCCCCCCATAAAAAAAAGATGCTTTTTCTGATTAACACGGACTATCTCTGAACCTGCAGCCAAGACTGAGAACCTGGAGGGTTTGTTTGAAACTACAGGTCTTGTTTTCTGTCGGTTACATTCGGAGGTTTTTGCAGTTTGTGTCTTATGCAACAAAAGAGGGAAGTCAAGTTTGGGTCCGGTCAAACGGATGTCTTTGATCCAAACTGTTTAAATGTTTGAGTTGCATAAAGTGTAATTTTTTTCTTAAAACATGATGTCAGAAGTGGAACGTACCAAGAAAAATTGAAATTCTTCCATCATTCTTCGTTTGACCGCTGTTTTCCACATTTATAGATTCGTGGCATCAACATTTCAAAGACACGCATGCACAAAGAAGGAAGCAGTGGGATGGAGAGAGGAAGCTTTTCTTTTTTCTTACCTTCAAGTGTTGACTTTCAGACGTGGTTGGACGTTGGTACGTTTCCCTGGACGTCCCGTCGAGTACCGTCTGTGATTGGCACTAAATCTTCTCTTTTTGGGGAACAGAAAGGAGTCGCGGGGAACCAAATCTAATGAGTAAAGGTGGAACGATGATTGCGTTGTCATGTTGGAGAACCCTGTTGCCATGGCGACACAGTTCAAGTGGTTTAACAGTGAATGTTTTCCCCTTCGGACGCCTCAGAAGGTCCCAGTAGAACTCGGTGTTGACAGTCTGACTCTGGGGGACGAATTCAAGAAAACCCACCTGGTGTCTCCTGACCTGACACGCCTTCTTCTTCGGACAGTGAAGCTCCGCCCCCTCTTGAAACATTGAATGTCACTCAGAACACCTCGGCCGGCTCGTCGCTTCATCGCCGTAGACTTTCTGAAGGATTTCAAGGGTCTCTGTTGACCAATTCCTGTTGTGGAAATCACCGCATGGGCTAAGGAACAGTCGGCTGTAAGCGGACGTGTTGCAGATTTTCTGTTCCCCAAAAATTTGACCAGATGTTTCTGTGCTCCGGTTTCAGGTTTCCACGGTGACATCACTAATGTTCACGTACCAGCAGTCACGTTAACGTCTGATGTTGATGAAGAGAGAGTTTGTGCTACAAACTAGTTTGTGTCAGATTTACCGAACTCGGCAGAGATAAATGACACGTTTGGTTCTCGACCAATCATAGCTTATCATCTTTCACAACCGGTGTGATGTCATTGAGGAGGTGGAGCCAAGGACCGACTACCAGACGTAAGAACGTAGACAAACAGAGGCGTTCGAAGCAACTTACTGGGGATCGTTTCATCGGTCGCACCGAGAGGATGGTTGTTTGTCCTTCAGTCCGTCTTTCACTCTGTGCTGCGATTGGTTAACGTCACTTTTGGAAGTTGTCACATGATCCTAGAGAGACGAGTCCGTAGCTGGTTGGGTTGTTGTGATAACTTTTTAAAATCTTTGGTCATCGAACGTGATCCGGGACTTTGAGCGATGAAGTGAAACTGTTCGGTAAAAGGTTTAATGTTTGTCGCATTTTCTATTAAATGAATGAAAAGTCAAACTAAAAGTCAAGCATCAACCCACCGGTTGGTTTGTTGGTATTTTGGTCGTCGCCATCTTGCTTTTTTGGTGCCAGAAGTGACCATGTTTGGATTTCATGTGAGAACTTGATGCTTTTTGAATGGGAGTCTATTGGAGGTTTTGTTTGCCCCCTAGTGGTCCTCGGTGGTACTGCAGTTTAAGGCACTTGTGGATTGGCTTTACTTTTTCAGAGACTACATTCATTCTAATATATATAGAATACAATCCAACCACTAAAACTCACATTAACAGCTGTGGACAGAAACATGCATTAATTTGCATTTTATTTGGTAAACTGTTCTTGCAAATTTGGAGACTAAGAACACTTTTATATGCAGTTTGTGCTAAAAGCTGCAGCTGAATTGTTGCTATTAATTCCTCATTGATGCTGCAGGTCAAAGCTGAAACAGGAAGTGGGTCTGCAACAGGTTTTCTGTTTTCATTTTTGAGTTATTCGAGTTTGCTGGTTTGTTTCCGACCTCTCGCCAGCGTTTCCATGTTTTTCAGCTGCTAGTGTCACCTTATTATTCCTGATGGGACTGATGGCTATAAAAACTTTACAGGGTCAAACTTGTAATAAAATACACGTTAACCTTTAAATCCTGAGCTCCAAATGACAGGCTGCGTCTGCTGGGATTAAAAGCGCAGGAAGTCTGTGCAAACCGAAATGTCACATGCTGTATTTTCCCATGCTGAATGTAAAACGCAGTGACAAAGATAGTTGTGTTTTTTGTTTTTTTTTGCTCTCGTCCTGGAAGTAACGTAATTATGGTGCGATGGAACAATTCTGGCTCGACTTTAAACGCTCTGGTCCTGGATGAATTAGCATTTTAATTCTCTCGGCCCGCTGAGGTCCGGCAGGGAAACGAGCGAAAACAACAATTATGGTGAGTGACGTGACGCGCTGCTTCGGAGACGTCGTCGCCGTGTAATCACCGCCGCAGCTCGCGCTCCCTCGTGGCACACGAAAACTATTTAAAGTTTTTTTTTTTCTGTCGATGTCTTTTACAGGAAGTTCAGCCTTTCGAACACGTGGACGACCTGAGAAATATGTTTGCAGACGTTTACTGACCGCAGGGAGTCTGATCATCCGGGTGCTTCCAGATCTTTAAATCTGTCTGAAACAAAGCAGTAAGAAAAGATGATCAGCCTGCAGGTCACATGAACCCGTCAGCTGGTGTCCAAAACCTTCACATCACTGTGAACACTCCTGAGTCCGTGTGTCACCTCCACAGGAAGACGTGTTGCTCCCCCTGCTGGACGCCGACCAAACATACAGCTGCAGGTCAGAAACAGGAAGGAGTCACCGATCTCATCAGATGCTCCTCAAATCATCAATAAAATCAGGTCAGTTCTGAATATAAAAAATGTAATAGATAAAAATTTCACATATTGAATCATGTTCTCTGTAAAGCAATTAAATTTTGTTAGATTATTGTTGATCAGATTATTCCAGATATGTGTGTTTTATTTGATTGATGTGGCTCAGACCATTTCAAAGTAAAGGTTTTAAAGTATGCAAATAATCATACAAGAAAAGTCAACAGCTTCATAACAAAAGAATATAAACATTTAATCTCCTGATATAAGCTAAATAAATCATTAAAATAAAAAGAGTCGGTCATTAAAAAGAGTTTCCAATCGAAAGATTTATTTTTTGCCTGAGAATTATACAAATCTTTCTGCAAAAGCCCTCTTTTTTATTTCAGAGTAAAACTAATTAGTATAATTAAGATTAAATCTGGCAAAATAATAAATTGGCTACAAATCTGAGCAAGAAATTCAGGACAACTTAAAGTATTTAAATTCAACACAGAGCTGTGATTAAAGCTCATCATGTAGAGAATGAACAGACACAAACACAAAGAATGACATCTCTATCGCACACACACACACACACACACACACACACACACACACACACACACACACACACACACACACACACACACACACACACGGAGGAAGTGGTCTCCTCTGTTGGACAGTTGGAGATGATTACTCGGAGAAACACGACACTTCAGGCTCGGTTCTGATCAGCCAAATGTGGGCACATGTTACAGGTCCGAGGACGTCCCAACAAGTGTGTGTGTGTGTGTGTGTGTGTGTGTGTGTGTGTGTGTGTGTGTGTGTGTGTGTGTGTGTGTGTGTGTGTGTCTTTTGATCAGGGTCTAAACTCGAGGCTACGAGGAATGTTTCTTTTTCTCCTTTGAAGGCAGTTTTAGTTTTCTGTAATAGTTTTGGTTCAGCCCTAGAGTGTGTGTGTGTGTGTGTGTGTGTGTGTGTGTGTGTGTGTGTAAATGGGAGGGAGAGCTCTGAAATGAATATCATTGTCACATCTCGTGCCAGAGCAAATCTCCCCGTCCAAAACGAACAATTTGGAGCTGACGCCTGCCGTGGAAAATCTGCCTTCAATTTTCCCCCCGCTGGTGGCTGTGTGAGACACACACACACACACACACACACACACACACACACACACACACACACACACACACACACACGCTGCAAACTGAAGGTCGAGTACCCTCTGGCCTGCAGCAAGTGGACCCCAGAGTTTATTTTTTTTCTCAATTATCCATTTAGTGTAAGTGGCAGCCGCCTGATGGGCTCCACGCCGAGAGGAAATGTTTGTATTGTCCTTATTTAACAATGGCGTTTAAGTTAAGACCTGATTAGCGGGAGTGAGTCACCTCTGGGGAATAGATGTGTGATGTCGCTGCGCTTCTTTGTTTGTCTGGTTCCAGTAATCGCCTCCGGCCATCGCAGCTTCTTCACACCGTTTTCTCTTTAATTATCTTCAGCAGAGACACAACTTTTCAGAGATTCAGGTTCAGAGCACAGACTGGATATAAAAGTGTTCGTAGCTTCCGGGTTTGAAAAGTGAGGCTCGATGCAGAAGTGTCTTCAGCTGCAATACCAGCGAGTGCCACTAGAGGTCGGCTCCAAAAAGCCTCCGGCTCCATAGACTCCCATTCAACTTCTCTCATCAAATCCAAAGTGAATAAAATGTCTCCCGGAAGCTACGAACACTTTTATATCCAGTAAATGATTCAACCTTATAAAGTGAGCTGTAGTTATTTGTTTTTATTTCCTTGTACTTGACAGAACTTGAACTTTAATACTTTATATATTTTTGTCTTGATTTATTGCTAAAAGCTGTCGAATTTAAAAAGATATTTGACTTTAGATTGAACAGTGTTTGACTTGTTCCTCCACAGACCGACTATCTGGACTTTATGTCATGTGATCCCTCCTTCGCTCGAGTTTCAGGCTCAGCCAATCAGCCATACAAAAAGCGCTGACTCTGCAATTTCCAAAATGTGTCTGCTCTGGAAATCACAAGTTTCCACGACAGCGACCGTGTTTGGCAGCGTGGAGCGCTGAATCCGATCCCAAACTCTGCCGCAGCAACACATCAGAACCGCTGACTCGTCATCGTTCAGACGGGTCGTCCGGACCTGCTGCTCAGCTCTTTCCTTTCTGAGGAATCCTGCTTTCTGTGACTCATCGTCGGTCTGAACGGGCCTCGTGAAATCCTGCTGACGCCTGACTTCCCCTGACTCCTCTTCGTCCTTTATTTTCCCCTCTTGTCATTATGTTGGACTATTGTGCAGCGGAGGATCTTTTTTTTTCCTTCTTCTAAGTGAGGCCGGCAAACATCGTCAAACTCCAGAGACGGCAGGGATGATGTTACAGCGAGAGGAAATGAAACTCTGACCCACGAGACGGGGAATATTTCAGAAATGACTGTAACTCTGGTTGATATTTTTTTCTACTGAAACTACAAAAAAACCCGAAAAACAGATGTCGTGAAAAACCACAAGAGGGCGCCGTTCATACGGACTCTCCTCGCATGCACGGAAAATACGGCCGCATTTGAACGCAGCGTCAGTCACGTGACTTCCCTCCTGAGGTGTTTTTGGACAGTTCATCCTCTGATTGGTCGACCCTCGTTCACTCAGAACCTTCTCACGCTCCCATTTTAAATTTTTTTTTTTTTTTACCAAGTATATAAAACTACCTCCATCATCATCATCATCATCGCCACGGTGACGTCGGCACTATTAAACCGTGAGTAACCAAACAACCAGAACATGCTAAGAACACGCGGCGCTCTCCGAGGAGGTGATCGCCGTCTTTGTGATGAATATCAGCAGATTTGTGGAATCTGATCTGTGCAACATGTGTTTGTGATGACGGAGCCGCCTGCGGCCGCGTGATGGATGTCGGTGCCGGCCCGGGACCGCGATGAAGCTTTTTGATCACTCCATCAGGAGGGGAGGGGGGCAGAGAGAGGGGGAGGGAGGGGGCAGGAATGAGCTAATATTAACAGTCATGTGAAACGTCCGGACTGCAGTCGTGACAAATTCAAACAAACAGGGCGCCGAACATTCGAAAACGTCACTCAGCGACACGTCGAACACGCACACGCGTGTTCAGAGGACTCACGCAGACACGCACGTCGTCTCGGTTAAATAAACCCCGAAGCGGGTTTTTAAAGGTCCAGAAAACAACCAGTCTGAAAAACCACAAGAAATATTTCCAACACGCAACTCACATCTCCCTCCGTCTCATCGGCTGTCAATCACTTCGGACTCCTCCGGTCCGCCCGTCGGCCCGTGTGGTCCAAACACCAGAACCTCAACCACAGATTTGACAACAATCTGTAGTTTTATTTTTGTCTCGGAGCCCAGAAGGTCCGACTGGAAGAGACGTTTCGTTTGCAGGCTGAAAAAGAGTTTTTAAGAAGGTTCTGAGAGAATCTGGAGAACCTCCAACCTCCATTTCTCTCTATTCAAACGATGACATCACAATCACGCCGTCTGCAAACCAATCGAAGTCAAGTAGAGGCGGCGACGACGGGACGGAGGCGTGTCACGCAAAGTTCAGGATCCGGTCCTGGACTCCCACCTTCGTCCGGTCTTTGACGATCTTCACTAAACATCATCTGTTTAATCGTTGAAAACCTGCAGCAGCAACGAGCTCAGTTTGTCAGAATTATTAATATATTTATTAATATACAATTTAGTCATTATTTCTTGCATTAACTTGTTTCATAAGCAGCCTGTGTGTGTGTGTGTGTGTGTGTGTGTGTGTGTGTGTGTGTGTGTGTGTGTCTCTATGACTGTGTATACACACTGTTTTTTGGTGGTGACTGAAGCAGGGCTTTAACAGATGAGGGTGCAGTTCGGCGTTTGGCCACCAGGGGACATGAAAGCGATGGCTGGCACCGACTCAGCAGGAGGAAGAGGCCGGTTTACTGTTGGATGAAGAGGAGTAATGAAGAGGAGTGATGAAGGAAGTAGAGCAGGTTGTTATCGTCACATCACAGCTCCTCATCATGTTATAATTTTATGAAACTTATATTTACTTTTTACTGGAGGGGTGAAAACACCTGTTTGTTATAGAGGTGAGAGTGTGTGGTGTTGGATTTATATTCTTATTGTTATATTATATAACAACAATAGAAACCTGCACACATAAACAAAAACTACATGTATGTGAGATTCAGCGAATTTAGTTTGAGGGACCTTTTGAATTAAAATCTACTTCTGAAGCAAATTAAAAGCAGAAGAAACCAAAAACAGATCTCCTCCTCAACCATGTGACCTGATGACACTCAATACATGTATTTATTCATAGATTGTTTTTACAAAAGAAGAGTGGTGCATTATTCTAGAATGACTTTTCTTTTTTATATTTTTAAATCACATTTTAACATGTTTTTATGTTCCTTTATTAATATCTGCATGTCACCTTCTGGCTGGAAAACACTTTGAGCTGCATTTCTTTCATAAAAGGTTCTATAAAAATAAAGTTTATGATTAATTGATGAGGAGAATATTTTCGTGTTAAGCTTCTTGTTCTGGTTGGATGAGGTCACATCCAGGAAGCTGTTCACTTATTCTTTTGCAAACTTTTGGCACCTTTTGGTTCTTTTTTGATCCACCATCAATAAATAATATCTACTGTTGAACTGAGGACGTGTCACGTGTCCTCCCCCCTTCCCCTCCCCCTCCCCACGGTTCAGGATCAGATCATGTCATTGATCTCTTGTCCTCACAACCGATGATGATGATGATGATGATGATCTCACACTAACTGGAGCACGAACCCGTTTCCCTTTGATGTGTGTGTGTGTGTGTGTGTGTGTGTGTGTGTGTGTGTGTGTGTGTGTGTCGGGGGAGGAGGGGGAGGGGGAGGACATCTCACGCATGAAAAAAAAAATCCAGTCTGCCCTTTATTGGGTCGCGGAAGTGGAGGAAGGGGGTGGGGGGTCTCTGCTACCGACCAATGAGCTGTAACGGGAGCAGCGGCGCCGTCTGACAACCCTCCCGCCCCCCCCCCCCTCCACTCCGAGGTGATCATCCGGGATGCTGCACGGACGGACGGACGGATGCTGCACCGCTCTAACTGGTACCGGACGGATCATTAACGGACGCGCGCGGAGGATCCCGTCGACGTGATGATGATGGTGTTGATGAAGATGATGATGATGGAGAGGAGACCGCTGCTGTCAGCGCTACACGCGACACTCGTGAGACACTGAGAAGGTAACCGGACATCATCAGTCAGTGTTTTATCACAGATGATGATGATGATGATGATGATGGAGCTGCTGTTTACCCTGCACGCGCTCAGTGTTGTGTTGTGTGTCAGCTGTATGACGGGCCTGCAGGAGGTGTCTGACTCCTCTGAGTCAACAACTGTTTCCTGTTCAACATTGATTCCTTGATTTCGGAGCTCTGCAGCCACTGTTTCCATTTTAAAGGGAAAAACCGTCTTTTTGTTTTTTTTATTGGATTATTTCTCTCATGCAAGTTTCAAGTCTTCTCTTTGATCAACAGAGCAGAGTGAAAGTAAGAGGTCTGTATGTTGGTCACATGTTTGCTGGGACCAAAGACTGTTTCTAAAAGAGTTCGTAGCTTCAGGTCTGTAAAATGGTTCCGATCCAGAAGTGTCTTCAGCTGCAATACCAGCGAGTGCCACTAGAGGTCGGCTCCAAAAAGCCTCCGGCTCCATAGACTCCCATTCAACTTCTCTCATCAAATCCAAAGTGAATAAAATGTGTCCATCAGTTATCTCGGTGTTGTTAGCTAAAGTCACTCCTTCTTATTAGTTTTCTGGAGGTCCATCTGAAAATAATCCCTCATTCATTAGAAAAGAAGATTCAAGAAGACCTGTTTTTGGGGGCGTGTCTGTTTGATTGACAGGCCTGTGGTGCAGTCAGGTTACAGCTATCGGTGGGCTTCATAATGTTCAAGAACCAACGGGTGACGTCACTGCTGGTTGCCGCTTGTTTTAAACACACATAATGGATGTTTGATTGACAGCCGTCTCAGCCAATGTTCTCCCTCCATCTGTTTACATCAGTAAGAGTTAGTGTGGGTGCTGATCTGGGATCAGCTGCAGCAGCTGAAGTTCAGGTCTGTTTACCGTCGTCTCTCCGCCGGACTTCGACCTCGTCGGTCTTCTTTTACACTTTAAACTCAGTGGAAACATCCAAACAGATTTATCTGGACCGTCTGCTTGTTGAACTGAATTTGTTTCTGATTTTCAGGCTCGACAAAAACGTAATGAGGTTCTGGGACTTTAAGGAAACGTGCTCATTTAGTTCTCATCTAGTTTGAGGACGAGAAAAGCTTGGAAAAGTAGTATTTTTATTTCCTGCTTGAACTTGAAGTATCTTAACTTGGATGCACTTTTTTTTGGTACATTTTATTATTAAGATCTGCTTTAAATTGCATCCAACATAGAAACAGGAAAAAAAACTATTTTTAATCCTTCTGATCCTGATGATGCAAAAGTTTCATTCATTGTTGAGATTAAATTTGAATTCAGTATTTCTACATTGTGGTGTTGCTGCTTTAGATGATTTTAAATCTTTGTCCTCTGCAGATTTCTGTAATTTGAGCTATAACATGACACCGAGTTATTGATTCTTATTAAAAGTGGTGTTCAGTAATATGAACCTCGGAGGGGCGTCGGCCTGACGCTCATTAATAATAAATGCATCCGATTGTTGACTGGATGGGAGTCACACGGGACAACATTAAGTTCGGAGCGGTTTGGAGCAGGAAGTGACCATATTTGGACGAGCTGGGGGAGGAGCCAGCGGTGGATCTGACCAATCTGATCGGAAACCTGACGATGCTACGTCCCGCCCACCGATAGCTGTAACCTGACTGCACCACAGGCCTGTCAATCAAACAGACACGCCCCCAAAAACAGGTCTTCTTGAATCTTCTTTTCTAATGAATGAGGGATTATTTTCAGATGGACCTCCAGAAAACTAAGAAGAAGGAGTGACTTTAGCTAACAACACCGAGATAACTGATGGACACATTTTATTCACTTTGGATTTGATGAGAGAAGTTGAATGGGAGTCTATGGAGCCGGAGGCTTTTTGGAGCCGACCTCTAGTGGCACTTGCTGGTATTGCAGCTGAAGGCCTCATTTTTCAGACGTGGAAGCTACAAACTCTTTTATAAACAATCTGCGGTGATAATCACAGATTGTTACAGATTAGCAGATGCTGTTTCTTCACCTCCTGGATGGAGGATGTCTCTCAGGTTTTATTTTTTGCACAAGTGAGTGAAACTTGAATCTGATTTGAAGCTCGACACACAGAAGTAAGAAAACACAACAACGGGAGCAGTAAATCTCAGAGTGAAAGCTCGTTGTTTGGACTGATTGCATAATGTGTTTGGCTGAGAAGAAGGAAGCCTGTCTGCCCCCCCCCCCTCCTTCCTCCTCCTCCTCCTTCAGACCTGCAGCGCCTCATCACTCCTCAGTGAGCCGGCTGCATGTGAGGAATGTGAGGCAAGTGTGTGAGGAGAGGGAGGACAGCCAGGGGGGAGGTGGTGGTGGTGGTGGTGGGGGGGGATTCCTCGAATGTTATCAGCAGCCAACAGGACGTTGTGTATCTGCAGGTCGCTCTGAATCAGGAGTTTTACAGAAACCTCGTCAGGCTGCAGGTGTTTGTGTTCAGAAATGTTTTTAATTTACATACTCGGCTCTGATTGGCCGGTTATTGGGGTGTTGAAGGACGTGTGAATCACCTCCTGGTTTTTAACTCACTTCAAGATTGAAGTTCAGAACTATTTCTGGTGTAAATATTGGAAAACGAAACATGTCAGACTTTCTGGTGAGAATAAATCAATAAAAACCTCTAAAATTATCAGAT
>NW_027185329.1:15000-22500 GCF_022577435.1 Embiotoca jacksoni
TGCATATATAAAGTGTGTATTGTCTCTTTTCTCTGTTGTGACTAAACTCTTCCAGCTGTTATGCTACCTGGCTAGCCCGCCAGTTTACCCAGCATGCCGTTCAGCTTCAGGGGATCGTGTGATTGGTTGTTCATTCGTGATTTTTATCTTTTTATTTCTTGTCTTTAACTCTTCTAAAATCCAACCAGCGCTTCTTCATTCTGTTGTTGTAAAAATGAATCGTTTGCCGTGGTGCGTTCAAGTGCAGCTACAGGCGTCATTTTTATTTGTTGGAGTTTCTTTTAAGTTTTAGAAGTTTTAACCGGCTTGTTACTTTGATGAATTTTCCAAATCGTGTCAGGGTCGTTTCAGGACGAAGTTTACGGCCGTCTGAAGGAAAAATCTGTTGACTTTCACTCATTTTTTCCGCAGAATATAAAAAGCATGAGATTATTACAGAGTGTGTCCTGTGGGAGGCTCAGAGCCGGGTGGGGAGCTGGATGATTCACTGACAGGGAGCTGATCGGAGGACGAGCTGAACACCAGACAAACAAATGTTGTTGCTCTGAAGCTGCTGAGGAGGAGGACTCGGTGACGTCATCTCACAGGACGCATTTACTGTCAACTGTCACACACACACACACACACACACACACACACACACACACACACACACACACACACACACACACACACACACACACACACATACCGAGGTGGTGGTAAAACACTGCCACCCTGACGTGAAGCTCCTCCCCTCTGATGTTCACTTCAGCTGATAAACGGAGGTGTTGACAGTTAATCACCCTCATCGATCCCCCCCCCCTCCTCTGATCAATAAATCCGCTCATCGAACAACTTTAGGCCGCTTTTTAAAAAAGTCTTTTGAAGCAGAGAAACATGGAAAATGCCATTTTATGAGGCGATAAAACAAATGTGAGTCTGTAATAAGTAGAGATTTCTCAAGGTTTCCACGTGTGCGGTGGAAGGACTTCGTGGCTGCCCCCCCCCCCCCCCCCCCCCCCCGTCTGTGTTTACTGTGTCTGCTGCTGAGTGATGGCTGCGTGACCTGAAGCATGCGCTGACTCAGTGTCCTGCAGCAGCAGCAGGAGTGTGTGAGTGTGTGAGTGTGTCCACCACAGTTTCAGCTCTGACGGGACAGTGTTGGGTCTGAATGGGTCTGAATGGGTCTGAATGGGTCTGAAGAGCTGCTTCTTCTTTCAGGCACTGCGGTGCAGAGAGACGGGCGAGGCCGAAGAGCACCGGACCGACGATGGGTGAGTTTCTCCTCAGACCTCTTTTAAAACTCTGATTTTTATCTCCATCCAGGAAGCTGCTAGTCTGATTTAACAAAAACAACTTTCTCCTGGTGTGTTTCCTTCTGCAGCATCGACACCTCGTACTGTGTTGACTAATTAGTTTTATGAAGAGGCTGCAGTGTGACTCTATGAATGACCCTCTGTTTATCGGTGTGCGCGTGTGTGTGTGTGTGTGTGTGTGTGTGTGTGTGTGTGTGTGTGTGTGTGTGTGTGTGTGTGCGCGCGCGTGTGTGTGTGTGTGTGTGTGTGTGTGTGCGCGTGTTGTTCTGTCTTTGAGGTCCACTATAAGAGGTAATTTTAAATCTTGGATGTTTGGTTACAGTCAGAAGGAGGTAAAACTGTTATTTATGCTGATTTTATTGAGCTGGTCCCATCATTTCCCATGATGCACTTCTTGACCTACACAACTAGGCTTTTGTTTTTGTTTTGTTTTGTTTTTTCACCCTCAGCCGACCTGGTCAGATGGCAATAAATGAGAATTAATCAATTTAAACGGTACTAGCTGAATTGATTTCACTTTAAAAAAAAATATATAATTAGAAACTTTTTCTGTCAATGATGCTTCCTAAGAATCCACAGTTCATTGAATCATCTGGAAACTGTTGATTTATATCCTTACTTTATGTATACAGATGTTGTTTTTAATGAAAGTGTGAATTTAAGGATGTTTTTATTCATAATTTGATCCGTTCTAATATCCGATAATGTGCATACCTGAATTGGTGATTTGCGATAACGGCTGCAGCCCTGATCTTCAAGGGAATAGTTTAATATTTCTAATCTCATGACTGTGTCACATCCAGAATGGGAGTAGCTAGCCTAGCTCAGCATCAAGACTGGCAGCAGGAGGAACGGATAGCCTGGCTCTAAAAAACAACACCTATCAAAACCTGGAAATCAAACAAATCATCATGTTTTATCTCATCTGTTAAACCCACGTGTTAATTATGATTGCTCATTTACAGATGAATCAAACATCTCTTCCTTTCTGCTACTTCTCTTTCCCGCCTTTGTGGTTGATAATCCCACACGGATTAGTTTCACCTGTCCCTCGTTGTTCTCCTCTCCCTGGTTGTATTTAACACTGTGTGCTTCTCTCTCCTGTTCTTGAGTAAGTCCACGTCCTTCTCCACGTTCGTTTCTTGTCCTTTACGTCACGCTTAACATCTTTTTTCTTGCCTGTTTTTGACTTTTGTTTCTCGGATTTTAGCCTCAATCTGCTCGCCGCGTGTTTTTGTTTTTCCATCTGGCGCTTTTTGTTCCACCTCCTTTGATTTTGGTGTTTATTATATCTGGAGTTTCTGGAGGTCCTCACAAACACAGTAAAACATAATGTGAGTGTTTGTGTGCTCGTCACTCGTATCGGAGTTGTGTGATAATTTGTCCGCTGGCCGGCCGCCTCGGGACTCCGTCCAGAATACCTTCTGCCTTCATGCTACAGAGCAGCTTTTTTATAATAATGTTTAATGTGCCTCAGTTTTAAAGAACCGTCAGAAACCTGAACTCGGCCAAAGCCGGCTTGATTACACCCCTCGGGATCCCGGCAGGCTTTTTCTAAAAAACCCAAACTGCTGCACAGATCTGCGTCCCGAGCGGAGGTTTCTGGGAACGCTCCCGGCCTCTCGGAGAGGAGAAGTTTGGCTTTGGGACGTCTTAAGACCTCCTGGAAGACTTTCAGCTGGACGACAATACACCGTGTGGACACACAGCCCGTATACATCCCGGTTTAATGGCTTTATAACGAGCTGAGGGCGGATCACAACATCTCTGAGACGGAGCTCCGACAGCCGCGACCCGTTAGACTGATGACTCTTTGTAACGGTGGAACAACTTCGCTCTAAGTAGCATTTTATGAGGAAATTTAAACCGCAGTTTACAGATGAGATGCTTTAATTTGCATTAAACGTGAACTACAAGACAAACCTGTTCTGTGTTTCTGCTCCCACATCTTCCCGTGGGAATAAATTGGTCAACTAAACCGCTTCTAACTCGAGATTTTTTCAACATTTTTTAAAGGACGTTCAATCATAAAAGTCTCAAAATGTATCTGCAAGTAAAAGGCACCAAAAGGCAGCTTCGCCTGCTGATGAAGACCAAGTCAAATGGTCAAAAGCTGTGAAAATGAGTTTGAAGAAAACTAAATATGGTACTGAATTCTTAACTTCGCCTTGAGGTAAAAAAAAAAATACAACAAACACAACGGCAACAAGCTTTGTTTCCAGCTGCATCTGTTTCCTCGGACGTAATTTCATCTGTGAGAACGCTCACCGGAAAAATTTGTTTCCAAAGCGACGGAGGCGGTTTGAGGCGACGAAGCCGCTGGTGACGGTCTCAGCTGGAGGTTCGGTGGTTTTTAGAACAGCTTCCTCCCATTAGTTGGTCACTGGGTCGAAATTGGCTGAAGGTGAAGAGATGGGGAACGAACTTTTTGTTATTTTTATGGAGCCGGTCGTGTTGCTTCGATAGTTGCTGTTAGCAATAAATCAAGACAAAAATATATAAAGTATCAAAGTTCAAGTGAATAAAAACAAATAACTACAGCTCACATTATATGGTTTAATAATTTACCGTATATAAAAGTGTTCGTAGCTTCTGGGTCTGAAAAACCGATCCAGAAGTGTCTTCAGCTGCAATACCAGCGAGTGCCACTAGAGGTCGGCTCCAAAAAGCCTCCGGGTCCATAGACTCCCATTCAACTTCTCTCATCTGTTTTTGTGGGCGTGTCTGTTTGATTGACAGGCCTGTGGTGCAGTCAGGTTACAGCTATCGGTGGGCGGGACGTAGTATCGTCAGGTTTCCGATCAGATCGGTCAGATCCACCGCTAGCTCCTCCCCCAGCTCGTCCAAATATGGTCACTTCCTGCTCCAAACCGCTCCGAACTTAATGTTGTCCCGTGTGACTCCCATCCAGTCAACAGTCGGATGCATTTATTATTAATGAGCGTCAGGCCGACGCCCCTCCGAGGTTCATATTACTGAACACCACTTTTAATAAGAATCAATAACTCGGTGTCATGTTATAGCTCAAATTACAGAAATCTGCAGAGGACAAAGATTTAAAATCATCTAAAGCAGCAACACCACAATGTAGAAATACTGAATTCAAACCTACAAAGAACGTCCAAAGTCATCGGTTGTTTGGTTTGATCCGTTTACATCCTCCTTTTTTTTGTCTGCAGATTTCTCGTGTGATGAAACAGACAAAGGCCCGCCGCTACAGATGCACAGCCTCCGAGAGTTCGAACAGGTAAGGACGTGTTCTCTCTTTGATCGTCCAGATTAAACGTTGTCATCCGGTGGCGGTTTGATTGCGATGAGAGGAAGAGCTCGCCACAAACACTCGTCTGTGACGAAAACCCAGAAGCAGCTGTGAGGTGTTTGTGTGAGTTGGTCTGTGATGTCGGCCTGCTGAGGTGTCTGAGCTTGTCTCGGCTCTCTGGTAATGACTAGGTAGGTGTGTTTGGGAAGATGATGATGATGATGATGATGATGATGTGGCAACAGAAACTGCATGAGTCAAACTCTGTCACTTCGTCTCTCGTGCATACTGCGATCCTATTTCCACATTATGAACCCACCTACATGATAATAAGGACTCTGAGTCAAGTCATAAAAAATCCTACATTTCCCCAAAAAACTAATTCTGACCTCATGTTTGTATTTCCTGCTAATTTACAGCTGAAACGCTCTGAATTGATCAACATCAGCATGTCAGCATCCTTTAAAGTTTCCTGGTGGAAAAGTTGTCCTAAAACATTTCATCTGCATCAGGAGTATCGCTGTGAACCGGGCGCAGCAGGAATTCTTCCTTTCACCTTTTTATTTCTGCAGTTTTGTCGACACAAACATCATCTGAGTTTTTTCCTTTCGACGACCAAACAGCAGAAAAGTTTCTCACAAAGACAGAATCCGACAAAAAAAAGGAGACGGATGAATAAATTAAAGGAAGCCTGCATAAGCGGGAATATTTTTAGAGGCTCTGCTCTCTCTGGCTCTGTGCCGCAGTAATGGATTCTGGGAGCTCTGCCAGGTGCATTATGGGTCTGATATAACTCTGGAGGTGCTCGCTGCAATTACCCTGCTCCCCGTTTAGTGAAGGACAGAGCTGTGGACAGAGGCTGCTGGTTAGAATAACGCTGAATGAATGTGGAGGGGAAAAGATCAAATGATGTGAAATATGAACCTCCAGCAGGAACAGATCAAATCATCTCGCTCCTGATGCATTCTGGGAAACGGAGAGTGCTCACTCCTCTCGTTTAAGGCTTTTCAAACAGAATCTGGAGGAAATATTTCTCCACAAACTTGCAAATGTATTGGCCGAGCTCAAGATCCTCTCATTTGTACGTTGCAGAGGCATAAATATGTTTATAATAAAAAGAAAAGATCTTTTTTTATCTCTTGTAATATTTGTGTTTTTTGTGATTTGATTTATTAGGCCTCAAACACAGCTGTGTTTGGTGGGCATGTCTGTTTGATTGGTCTGCCTGGTGTGCAGTCATAGACTGGCCTTGAAGCTGCAATACCAGCGAGTGCCACTAGAGGTCGGCTCCAAAAAGCCTCCGGCTCCATAGACTCCCATTCAACTTCTCTCATCAAATCCAAAGTGAATAAAATGTGTCCATCAGTTATCTCGGTGTTGTTAGCTAAAGTCACTCCTTCTTATTAGTTTTCTGGAGGTCCATCTGAAAATAATCCCTCATTCATTAGAAAAGAAGATTCAAGAAGACCTGTTTTTGGGGGCGTGTCTGTTTGATTGTAGTTTAGAAGTACAGTAAATATGCTGCTGAAGTTTCTGTGGTATAAAAATGATTTTTCTCCAACTGCTGCTGAGTTAAATCGTGTCGCTCTGCTTCTGGAGGACATGAATCCATTTTTCAGCGGTGCAGGTGTGACGTTTTAATCGCGGAGAAACTCTCCGGCTTCGTGTTGATTTTCCTTTCAGCAGTAAACCGAGCAGATAAAATGCAGCTTTGAAGTGCTGTGAAAGCTCGTTATTCTCCGAGCGAAGACGTGTTTTCCTGCGAAGTGTCGTGTCGTTACGGAGAGCGGCCGGCTTCTCCTTTTGAAGTTTTCCACCGATGGGATGAAAGGATGAGTCACGCTGCCGACCGGGAGGCGACCTCGACGGCGGCTCCGTCCGGGAGGCCGACGGGGAAACGGGAACGAGGCCGCTGCTCACGCTGGCCGTTTGAATTACAGCCGACGCGCTGCAGACCTGCACAACATCCTTTAAAGGAGCAAACCGCCATTTCTTTCTTTGATTTCAGACCGCTGATTACTGCTCAGCGACCGCTGCGGGGTTTTACATGTTCGGATATGATCATGTCTGAGCTTTGTTTGAGGTCAAAGGTCAAGTTATTTTAAATCAAATTAAACAATATTTCAGGGTATTTCTGTGATGATATTCTTGACAAAATACTGAAAAATATTTCATCAATAATTTCTCTGTGGTAAATTAGATCTGAAGAATCCTTTTGGACGAGAGGTCTTCAAGAACGTAAAGCGTGTTTCAGTTCATCCAGGAAATCCACATCTTACGATCGCAATAATTAACGCGTATTCGGAAAAATATATATTTTTTAGATTCAATGTTATTTTGGAGCTTTTGACATTTTCTGTGTGAATCCAAGAAGATCATCTGGCTTTAAGTTGTTGTGGTTGTTATTGATGGATATCATATCGAATATGTGGAATAAAAACAGCCGTTAATTTAAACTAAATCTGGTCCAGGTGAGTAAACTGATTCATGGTCCAATCAGCAACTGAGAATTTATGGCACAAAAACCTTAAAACTCCCTCTGTGCGGTGTGAGCAGGTTTTTTTGTTTTCTTTCTATATCGGATTTCCGTCAGCGGTGCTGCAAGTATTTACAGCTCAGACGCTCAAACTATAACAAACGGAAACAACTGATTTTCACCGCCGAGCGGAGACATAACCGTCTGAGAGACGTCCTCGTTCTGACGGAAAACGTTGAAGTTTGTCGACTTCTCGTTGCTACTGCAGTTCGTACGTTAAGTTTTTCTGACAATGTTGGTCCTCTCATCTTAATAGAGCAGTCTGGATTATTGAGTCCAGGTTACGGCTGACTCTGTGTGTGTGTGTGTGTGTGTGTGTGTGTGTGTGTGTGTGTGTGTGTGTGTGTGTGTGTGTGTGTGTGTATGTTGTCCACATTTGCGTCACTTTAAAGAATCAATCCTCTTGG
>NW_027185329.1:27500-30000 GCF_022577435.1 Embiotoca jacksoni
TTATATTTTAAATGTAAATCAGTTTAATGAAGACGGGAAGTTGTCAGAAGTTAATAACATGAAGTCGTCCTTTCCTCTCGTCAATGAACCAAAATATTTCCATCTACTTTTTCAATGTGTAGTTTTGTTATTATGACAGGAAGTGATTACATTTAACAATTTTTGCCATTTCTTTGCACAAACACGTTTAAAAAAAGTCGACCTCCAGAAGGGATCTGAAAAGTCGCCTCGAAGGAGTTGAACGGATTCATCCTTCAGACTGCCGGAGAAAAAACAGCGAATCTGACAGCTTCCTGCCAGAAACACACTTTTTTCATCGGCAGCGGAAATTTAATAGAGATTTTTACAAGCTTTCTTTTGTATCTCTTCAGCGTCGACGCGGCGACTTTCAGTGGGTGTGTTTCCCATCAGCCGGCTGCATGTTGCAGCTTATTACTGACGGACCGACTGATGGTCTCCATTTGTTATTGTTTTATGGAGCCTCGGCAGGCCGCTGACGGCCAGATCTGTAATCAGAGCCTCTCCTCCTCCTCTTCCTCCTCCTCCTCCTCCTCCTCCTTCTTCTTCTCCGATACATTCTGCAGATTCTCGCTTCGTCTCTTCTTCTTCTCCTTCTCCTCTCGTTTCTTTTGAATCTCTTTCTTTCTCTTCGGTCGGCCGAGCTTATAAAAAGTTTGTGAAAGAGCGACATGTGCAGAGCAGACCTTCCTCCTCCTCCTCCTCCTTCCTCCTCCTCCTCACATACCAGAGAAAAGTCGCTCGGTTGCCAGAGAAAAAAAAAGGGGAGGAAAAAAAAATGTATGTTTGAAAAAAACAAAACAACAACCCTGACTTGGACCTGGTCCGCCCGCCATGTGTCATCATTTATTTCCAACGCAGGGTTCCTGGAAGCGGCGCTTTCGGACGAAGTGTTGAAGCTGTCAGTTTTGTGGGCGGAGCTCTGGAGACAGGTGCTCTTTGGTCAAACCCTCTGACTTCTCTGTGATTGACAGAGCCTTTAAATGCAATAATTGCTCGCAGAGCAGAAAAAAAAGGAAGACTGGGAGCAAAACGCCTGATTTTCACCAGCCGCTCACATTTCTATTAGAAAATGGTGCTTCCTCGTCTGTTGGAGTTGGTCCGCCTCTGTTTCTCCTTAACGCTCCATCACTGACATTCTCGATGCCGTTTGATGAGTCGGCGCGCGACGCATCGACTTCTCTTCACGTGCGATCGCTCTGCTGAACGCTTCAACATGTTCTCAGAGCTGATTAGGAGTTTTTCCTGTTGGAGGTGACTCAGGTCGTGTTGTTTTACAGGATAACACGGACCGCATCCTGCTGACAAGTCCTGACGCAGACGTCCATTAAAAACACGTGAATATCATGCCGACGCGTGTAATACACCCGTCGGTCCACTAGAGGGCACCGTGTCAGTGTCACGTTGTGTCTCGGCTTGGCGTGAAACGTAAAGATCCTTCAGTTTAGGTGCCAGAAACCACCTGGTTAACGTGAGGAAAAGATCGTGGTTTGAGTTGAAATAAGTAACGTTACATTTTATGTTATGTTTGTAACTTAAATCTACGTTGACTTTAGCTTTCTCACGAACTCGAACGTCGGTCGTCTCGGTAACCGTCCCGTGTTTGTTCTGTCCAACCATCTCCGACCGCCTCTCGACTCGGACTCTATCGATCTTTGTACTTGGCCACATGACCTCCGTCACCACAACACTCAATAATTAGCCTGGATTTAATTCACTTTAATTTAAGTCAACAAAAGATTCACGAATTTTCCACAAATGTTCCGTTTTACTCGTCTTAAGTGTTCTCGCAAATGTTTCAAAATAAAAGCCTTGTTAAGAAATGAAGGGGTTTCTGTCTACTAAAATAGTTGAGGGCTTTTAATTTGAAAAAGACCCAGGAAGTGTACGAAGGTGGAATGTGGTAACTTTAACAGGGCAAACGGCAGCGGATCAAAATGACAACTTTGACTATTCGATTTATTTTTATTGGCTCTTTTATTTTTTATAACATGAGATTTAGAGACGATTGGATTTTAGGATTGAAGATTTAAATAAATTTCAACTGTCACACGACTTCCTTTATGGACCCTGAAGGGTGTATTACACGCTTTGTGGTTTATTTGGACTGAATCTCACATCACACCGTCTCGTGCCACAAATATTCAACTAGAGTACCAAATGTAAAATTAATCCGCCTCTAAAAATAGTTCCTGACAAATTCACTATTTCCGTCTGTTAGAGCAGCTGTTTTTGGAAACTACTGGAAGCATTATACATCATGTTTAATATCAATCTTTGGTACCGTGTTTAAATAACTTGACTGATTCAGGACTTAAAGCTTATTTTTTTTACCAACTCAACTGTTTATTTTTCTTTTTTTCCTATTCAAAGCCGCCTTTTTATTTTCTGATGGTTTAACTCCCCCACCAGTGTGTGAAAAGGCAGTAATCCTTTTTTAAAACACATCAGGAGTTCATCCTCTCGCTGCCTTTAACAGCTC